>NC_134483.1:26493396-26793396 GCF_040206685.1 Ascaphus truei
TGTATGTGTGTCAGTTAGTCTGTGTGTGTCAGTCAGTGTGTGTGTATGTGTGTCAGTCAGTGTGTGTGTGTCAGTCAGTGTGTGTATGTGTATGTGTGTCAGTCAGTGTGTGTGTGTGTGAGTCAATGTGTGTCTGTCTGTGTCCTGTCCCCTCTCTCCTGACTCCCCCAGCACACTTGTCCTCCCCCCAGCACACTTGTCCTTCCCCCAGCACCCTTATCCTTTCCCTGCAGCACCCTTATCCTGCCCCCAGCACATTTTCCTGTCCCCAGCACCTTTCAGACCTCCCCCCCCCCCATTCCTTCCAGATCGCGGCACAGAGGCGATGGAGGCAGTGGCGGCGGGGGGAGGGGGGCAGCGCGTCATCGTCAGCTGGAGCCAGCTCGGAGGGGAGCGCTGCAGCGATGCCCCTTCTGATGGTGCTGCGCACTCGCAGTCCCCCCCTCCCTCTCTCCATTCCTACCAGATCGCGGCACAGAGGCGATGGAGGCAGTGGCGGCGGGGGGAGGGGGACAGCGCGTCATCGTCAGCTGGAGCCGGCTCGGAGGGGAGCGCTGCAGCGATGCTTCTTCTGATGGTGCTGCGCACTCAAACCCCCCCCCCCCCTTCCTTTACCGGAGTAGGAGCCGTTCCACTCGCTATGGAGTGTGACGTCACAGCCAAGCCGGAGTTCCATTGGCTGTCCCCATGATGATGAGCGCTGCCCCCGGGTGAGGTGAGGACGTTTCTGAGGGCATTATTCAGTCAGCGGGACACAGGGAAGGGGAAGCGGAGGTAGAGACGAGGGAGGAGTGAGGCTGAGCAGCGGTTCACTGAGTCCAATTGGCCCACAACCGAGACTGATTTAAAATCCCTGCGCCTGCCTTCTTGCTACACCTTTCACTCAAAAGCACTGGAAGCTCTACGGCAGCCATCTTGCTACACCCATGACAGCGGACGTGTGGGGGTAATGGCGGCCGTTAGGAGCGGCGCCGTTGGCTATCGCCGCCGCATGTCACAGCAGGCGTGTGGCGGGAGGGGGAGCCGTGACGTCACTTCCGTTTCACATTTCACCCCCAACTCTCCCGTTTTACCCTATCAGAATAGGTGCCACTAAAGAAGTTTCAGTTCAAAAATAAAGATTCCCTTAAAATGACGACATTTATCGCCCCCAAATCTTATGAAAGGTTAATGTAATGAGCAAAAGGACATAACATATTTTTTTAGTATTTTATTTTGATGTACTCATGTAAACCATGTGTATTTTCTTCAACAGGGGAGCTTCCATACGCCCTTTCTTAAAGAACAACCACAACACAAAAAATGGGGTAAACGTCCATCCCTTTCTTAAAAAAATACGGCGCATGCGCGGCGACTGAACTGCATGGACGTCTGAGCCATTTGCTCCGTCTTCAGCCGGCGGCAAAGTGTAAAAATCTGACAGCACAACGACATAAATAAATCAATAAAACTAACTCACAGCTGCCTTTAGACGGCAGGATGTCAAAGGGGACTCGCTCAAAGCGTACATCTACAGTCCTCACCGATTATTTTACGAAAGGGGATACCGCACGTATGAAGAGCCAGGAGAATATGGCGCGCAGCGGCTCCGAATCGGAGGATGAAGAGGAGGTTGGAGCTGAGGGGGGAAAAAACAACACGGACAACCCAATTGTCAGACGAAGCGATCTGAAAGAATTCTGCCAGGATATCAAGAGGTGCCTGCAGTCTGAATTGGCGGCAATACGGGCAGATATACGGGGGATTGGTGAGAGGACTGACTCGCTGGAGAGGAAAATGGACGCCACAGCAAAAGCACTCCAACGCACGGATAAACAAGTGGCACGGGTACAGGACTCGGTCAGAGAGATTGTGGACAGGCAAGAGGATGCAGACAATCGAGACCGAAGAAACAACCTACGTATACGAGGGGTGCTAGAAACAGAGACAGACCCTGAGGATTTTATGGGGAGATGGTTGCAACATCTAATGCCTGACCGCGCAGAACGGGACCTACACCTCGATCGTTGCCACAGAGCACTGAGAGCCAAGCCCCAACCTGGAGACCGACCACGTGACATCATTGCCCGTTTTCACTTCTTTCGAGTTAAAGAAGCTTTTGGACAAATGACCAGAAACGAGGTGGAGTTCGAAGGTCACAAAATACACGTGTATCAGGACATTTCCCCCACTACCCTCATAAAAAGACAACAGTTGTCCCCAATCACGAAAGTCCTAAGAGATGAGGGAACCCGGTATAGGTGGCTGTACCCCTTTGGCCTTCTGGTGATCCAGAACGGTAAGGCCCACACTATTAGGCGCCTCGAAGATGGCGTCCCCTTCCTTACGACACTGGGGCTCCAGGATAAGATCCCAGAGGGGATGGAGGCAGGAGAGCCAGCTCCCGAGCCAGCATGGAGAGAAGGCAGAAGAGGGGACAAAAAGAAACAAGCCCGCAACACTAAGCGAAGTTCCCCGCGATAGTTCCAGTTAAGTGACACTCGCTACCTGTTACAGATGAGGTCCAGATGACGCAGGCTCAGCCCCGAACTCCCTCAGGTCAGTGGCACCCCTGTCCCGGAGCTCAGACGGCGTTCCCCTCCAAATGGCGGCCATCTTGGACTGACATCCACCCCACACTGAAAGAGAGGCGGAGCGGGGAGGAACCAGGGGAGGAGCTATCTCCTCTCGCGAGACACGGAAGAGCTGGTAGCCACACACAAGATGGCGCCGCGATCGGAGGAAGAGATGACGACACAGGAGACGGCCGGCGAGCGCGGGACATTGACAATGCACTCGACCCAAAGGGGAGGGAGGAGGGGGAGCCGGGGGATATAGGAGGGAAAAAGAAAAGTGCAGGGAAGAGAGCAATGAGGGAGAGCAGGTAGTAGATCTCCAAACGAGAGGAGAAATAGAACACATAAGGAGCGCCCATAAAATAAATAAATAAATTAAAAAAAAAAAAAAAATATATATAAACAAAAAAAAAAAAAAAGTGTGACACTGGAAGACATTTTAGGGCATTTGGAGCACCCTGACCTCAGTACCCTCGATCTTGGATACTTGACCCCTACCTCAGCCTCACAGCTAGGCGACACAGAGGGAGCACTTCTTTTGGGCTCCACGAACAGGCCATATTCATAGAGTACAGGTAGTGAACATACAGTTTAAAGGTTAGAGTTAGAGTTAAAAAAATTACAGTTGACATGAGAGGCTATCTTTAAGGCCCATAGTTCTGATTAAGGAGCCCATCTGGTTTACAAAAAGAAGGGAATCAAAAGCAGTAGAGTTAGTCTATTAGAAAAATAGCTGTTAGTGTTTGATAAGTTGTATATGCAGATGCCGCTGCCGGCCGGAGCTGCAGTCTGGTCGGTGCCATGAACCTACAACCTCAACTCGGGGAACCCACCCCGAAGTGCGAGGAAGTCCTTGGGAGGAGGGGAGTCGGGGCCGCCAGGCAGGCAGGCGGAGGCCTGGAAGTGAGTCCAGGAGACCCCCACATTCCAAAGGCATGGGAAGGGCAGTGGCCTGGGGCCACTAGTATCTTCCCCACTACATGTACCCTCCCTATTGTCTCTTTTGTCCCCATTGTGTACCCCACCCCCCCCCCCATATCTTCTACCAAGGTGGAGCAACGTTGCGGCCTGAAGCACCGCAGGATGTCACAGGGACGCGGGAGACCCCGAGGACCATCGGGCCACCTCGCTGGAAATCTCGACTGACGACAGGTGAGGCACACCATATAGTATGGCACTAAAGGTCATATCACATAATACGAAAGGATTAAACTGCCCCCGCAAAAGAAAGGTAGCCCTTACAGACTATAGGAGATAGGGTGCAGACGTGGTACTATTGCAGGAAACACACTTTAGCTCCTCCAGCTTCCCAAAATACTTTGACAAATACTATACACAGGCGTTCCTATCCTCCGCAAAGGAGAAGAAACGGGGTGTAGCAATCCTTATCCATAAAGGAATAGACTTAGAGGTAGATACAATCAAGAAAGATAAAGAGGGGCGGTTCCTCCTTCTGACGGGGACTATCCAACAACAACATATTACATTGGTGTCTATTTACGCTCCTAATGGACAAGATACGGATTTCCACACTGCAACCTTTAAAGCAATTCAGAGACACACCAAAGGCGCTCTAATAATAGGAGGCGACTTCAACGCAGTGCTGAACACGACTTTAGATAGATCAGGACCCCCAAGGGTGGGCCCGCAGGCAAGACCTAAAGCACTGGAAAAAGGGCTGCGAGACTTAGATCTAGTAGACATCTGGAGGGAACTACACCCTTTAGACAAAAATTATACTTTTTACTCCCACCCACACAACTCCTTCAGCAGAATCGATTACTTCTTTGTTAATAGCAGACTGGTCCCACAGATCTCCCACGCAGGGATCCACGATATTTCGTGGTCTGATCATGCACCCATAGAGCTACGGTGTACACGAATAGGTATGGACAGGCCAGGAGCAAATTGGAAATTGAATGAGTCCCTTATTAAAATACCGGAGATACAAAAAAGGATATGTGATGAAATTAGACATTTCTTTAGAGAAAATAAGGGGAGCGTCCAGTCTCATATCACCCTCTGGGAGGCACATAAAGCAACACTAAGAGGGATTTTAATTAGTATTGCGGCCAAGAGAAAGAGAGAGAGAAACGCCCAAATAATGATAGATCAACAAGAACTGAGAACCCTATGGGATCAGCATAAGCGGTCTCCTGACCCCGCAACCCTCCAAAAGATTAAAGACACTCAGACGAAACTAAATTTGTTACTCACATCTCAGGCCGAGAAGGCGCTGACTTGGTCAAAGAGGAAATTTTTTGAAAAAGCGAACAAGCCAGATACCTTGCTAGCCAGAATGCTCAACCCCAGGGGGAACAATTATAATATTCAGGCGATCAGAACACAATCAGGTACAACCTCGGCTAACCCCCAAAACATAGTGGGAGAATTTAAAAAATTCTACGAACAATTATACGATGGGAAGAAGGTGATCCGCTCCTCTACCACAGAAGGGGCCCTTCGGGATTTCCTGAGGGGTGCGAACCTCCCAGGTCTGGGAGTGGTTGAAAGAGAGGTATTGGGTAGAGATTTCACCTCGGAAGAGGTTATGGAGGTAATCAAAAATTTGAAACCCTCTAAGGCCCCGGGTCCTGACGGATTCTCTAATCTTTACTATAAAAAATATAAACAACAATTGACACCTCATCTACTACGCATGTTTAACCAAGTATTGGAGGGAACCCCCTTCCCTCGACATATGCTCCAGGCGTCCATCTCAGTAATACCCAAACCGGGAAAAGACCTGCAGGATTGTGGTAGTTATAGACCAATTTCCCTGATTAATTTGGACATTAAAATCTATGCTAAATTATTGGCCAACCGTTTGAGTCTAGTCCTTCCCAGGCTGGTGCACCCAGATCAAGTCGGTTTTATCACGGGCAGGCAGGCAGCAGATAATACCAGACGAATCATTGATCTGTTAGAAATAGCCAATACAAGATCAATACCAGTTATGGCGCTCAGCCTGGATGCAGAAAAGGCATTCGATAGGATAGACTGGCCATACTTAGAGGCTACGCTTGGAGCGTTTGGACTGGGGGAGAGGGTGACGAGAGCTATTTTGGCCCTATATTCAGATCCGTCAGCAAGGGTGACCCACCGAGGATTCGTCTCGGATCCCTTTTCAATTAGAAGCGGCACGAGACAAGGCTGTCCGCTCTCCCCACTTCTCTATGCTCTGTGCATGGAACCCCTGGCTGCTCAGATTAGAGACAGTAGAGACATCTCAGGTATTGTCATTGGAAGCCAGTCGCATAAGGTGGCACTATATGCGGATGATGTATTCCTGACAATCGCTAAACCCCTTACCTCTCTGCCAAACCTATTTGACTTACTCGGGAGGTTTAACAGGATCTCTGGTTTCAAAATCAATCAGGCTAAATCAGAGGCTATGAACATAAATTTGCCAAAACCATTGGAGAAGCTGATCACCCTCAACTTTAATTTTGCATGGCAACAGAATCAAATTAAATATTTGGGAATCAACGTCACAAAGACAGCCAAGATGCTATACCAGGCCAATTACCCTAAATTAATAAGCACCCTGAAAGGGGACATACGGCGATGGGCTACTCATAAAATCTCTTGGATCGGAAAGATCCACTGCATTAAGATGAACCTGCTTCCCCGCCTTCTTTATCTATACCAAACCCTACCGGTGCCAATACGATTGAGGGAAACCCTCGCGCTTCAATCAGAAATAGATAAATTTATCTGGGGAGGTAAGAAGGCGAGAATAGGCAAGCAGATAATGCGTAGACAAAAGGGGGCAGGGGGGCTGGCGGTACCTTGCTTGTTCTCATATTATAAAGCGGCACAATTATGCCAAATTGTGCAATGGCACGCCGACCCGGAATCAAAACGATGGGTCGAGATAGAACAGGAGATTTGCTCCCCAATTGACTTGAAACACCTAATCTGGCTACCTAAAAAGGTGCGATCGGGCACCAAATGGCCGCTATCCTCAATGACCAACTCACTCTCGGTGTGGGAGAGTACAAGGCTTAAGTGTTCTCTGACCCATCAAAAATCTGGTATGACCCCCCTATGGGATAATCCATTATTTGCTCCGGGATTGAACGGTCCTAAATTCGCAATCTGGAAAGCTAACCATCTCAACCGATTAACAGATCTGGAGGGTAGAAGAGGCATACAAACTTTTGATCTACTAAAATCTGAAAAAAATATCCCGAATGCTGAATTCTTTAGATACCTCCAGGTCAGAGCATTTTACCAGGCATATCAACCAATAAGCCCATTGACAAATTACGAAAAGCTCTGTCGCTCAGTGACAACCACTAAGGGACTCATATCGCAGTTATACAAAGAAGTGATGGGTTCGGGAGTCGAAGTGGCGGAAAAACTGGGTTATATGACCAGATGGGAGTCTGACCTAGGGGAGGAGCTGGAATTAGAGGAGTGGACAAAAATTACGACCGCGGTCTCCAAGAGCTCCATATGCACGACCCTACGGGAGAACGCATATAAAGTAATGATGAGATGGTACTACACCCCCACAAAATTTGCTAAATTTCTGCCCGGTTACTCCCCATTGTGCCCCAGACAATGTGGACAGCAAGCAGACCTGTTGCACATGCTGTGGTCTTGCCCCAAAATAGTCGGAGTCTGGGAACAAATCAAAGATTGGCTAACTAGAATCCTAGGCGTTGAGATCCCATTGGACCCATGGTTGTTCCTTCTGAACAGACCACACAAAGACCTATCCAAACATACCCATAAACTGATATCCCACTTTGCAACGGCAGTGAGGGGAGAGATCACAGCATGCTGGAAACAAAATACGATCCCATTAATAGCAGCAATTCGGAATAGAATCTGGACGGTCTGTCAGATGGAGAAACTGACCAGCCTCGTACAAGACACAGGCGAAAATTACCTAAACGTCTGGATTCCATGGCTGTTCCAGACAGACATACCGGGGGTAAACAGGTCCACAATTTGGCATTGATAGAGAGAAATGCGTTCTCCTGTAGTAGTGCAGCACAAACACACATAATGACACTAAAAATAAGAGACAGACGGGAGACATAGAGAGCCCCACGAGGGGGGCGCAGATGGAACCGGTGGGATCCCAGCCACCCCCTGTAAGAGATTGGCTGAAGGTGATAAGGCACGCAGCGGAACCACGGTAGAAGATAATTTCCTCCCCCCTCCCCACCCCCCCCCTGTTTACCCTACGCGTAGCTTAGAGATGTTAGTTTGTCTGTATGTCCCCCCCAGTCTGTCTTGTGCATAGCTAGAATACATGGACACTGGATTTTGTTCTGATTTTGTGATGGATAACAATGTATGCAATGCCTGATGTACATGTGACCTTCTAATAAAACTTAAGTTGAAAAAAAAAAAAACAAAAAAAAAAAATACACATACAGGAAGTTCCCATATTCTTACAATAAAGCTCCCATTTAATAATAATAATAATAATAATAATAATAATAGTAACATGTTCTTATATAGCACTGCTATTTTTACGTAGCGCTTTACTGAGAAATTTTGCAGGCAGAGGTCCCTGCCCCGTGGAGCTTACAATTGATGTTTTTGGTCCTTGAGGCACAGGGAGATAAAGTGACTTGCCCAAAGGTCACAAGTTCCCCTGCTTCAAACTCAGTGCCAGTCAGTGTCTTTACTCACTGAGTCGCTCCTTCTCCCCATCTATCGATTTCATGATTCACCTTATCATTGCTCGTACATGCCACATCAGTCGTCCTCCTACCCAGATGCCCCACCAAACCATAAGTTTGTGCATGCCCACTGCCCTTGCTAGATATGTCCCCACTATATTACCTGGGACCACCTATGTGTCCCACAAACCTTGAGCCTGTTACTGTAAATGAAGAGAATTTTCATTGGACTTCCCAACCACACCGCTGTGACTAATGTCCCCCATACTTTCATACAAGGGAGGGATGTGTGGGAAATAATTCTTCTCTTTCTAGATTCTGATTCTAAGTGGATCTTCCCAACCACCACCACTAAATACCCATAGTAACCACTAAGGTAGTGATTGGTTAACTCCTCTTTCTTAAATCTCCTGCATCACATGACTAGGTAATTTAAACTTCTGGGGATAATGGCACCCCATACCGGGGGCTGTAACTCGGTAAGCATGGGGTCCCCAGGGCTAAAGTTAATGTGGTTCAGCTCCGGAGCCTCCCTGTTACAGTACTGTATTATTAGAATCAAATAGAAACAGTGTGATTGCCTGTAAGAGCTGTGCAGGGAGATGCAGTTCTCTCTGCCCAGCTCTCTCTGTCCAGCTCTTACAGACTGCAGGCATATCGCACAGGCAGAACTTAGAAAAAGACACAGCTAAAGACACTGCTATCCTGAGCGGTATTGGCATTTTCCTTCCTCATAGTTTCTGACTTGCGATAACTCTGGCTGAATACTGTAATAGCACACAAATGTCAGACCGTGAGGTAGGGTCATGATAAAACGTTCAATATGGCAGTGATAACATTGAAGCTACTAGAATCCTTAGGATCAAAAAATACAATTTATCTAATAAGTTTCAAGATAATTTGGGAGGTGCACAGGGTTTTTGTTTTCTATTCATATCATTCATGTGGAGGTATAGATGGCACAATTTGCCTATCCTTAGTTTAAAAAAAAAACAAAAAAACATCTATGGCTTCTAGAAAAGAAAAAAACTGTGCATCAATTGTGTTTAAAAGTGATATCAATAATTAATTTCTAAGTGTGAATTTACTCAACATATAGTATAAATGAGAAAGACTCTTAACGTCAAGATATATCTCTAAATAAGTGCACCTGTGTTGAAAACAATTAGAACATAAATGTGTTACTAATGTGATAATAAGATAAATTGTGCCATAATGAATAAATTTAAATACATACATTAACCTTCAACAAAAATAGGATTCTGCTGCTTGTCAAAGTGTATGGCTCAGCATCACACAGAAGAACATGGAGTAGAAAGAAAGACACAGCGCACGACTCTCATAGTGTAAGTAAGTAATTATAATGCAACAGAAATTGTGGTAATAAATGCACGTACAGAAATATCAGCTAAATAGGCAGGGCATGTTTAGGGTGCATGTTACCGCTCGTGAATACAGATGACTTGCTTCGCGGATACCCGCTGCGATCATCAACCTCCTGTCCGGATGGAAACATCCTTACATCCAGAGACTTTAGTATTCCAGAGGATCCTTTGCTCGGTAGAAAGTCCACGGGTATGTACCCAAATAGCGGCACACGGCTGGAACAAATACATCCCTCACTGATGGTTCTAAGGCTCACTCAGCCCAAGCTGCAAGCCTGTAGCTTCGGTGCCTCAATGCGGAGTCACTGATGTCACTGGGGCGCACCGCGATTAAGCGATGACCAGCACTAGATCAGTGGATCTCCCGCAGGCAGCCGATTCAAGCTTTAGTACAGCGATGATGGGAATAAAGTCTCACAGCAGACAATATACACTAATCCTACGCATTTCATAGACTCACATCTACATAATCCGGACCAGAGGCTGATGATCACAGTGGGTGTCCACAAAGCAAGTCATCTGTATTCATGAGTGGTAACATGTTCCCTGGACATGCCCTACCTATTTAACTGCTATTTCTGTATGTGCATTTATTACCACAATTTTTGTTGCATTATAATTACTTACTTACTGTACACTATGAGAGTTGTGCGCGGTGTCTCTCTATTCAATATTTGGCTTCTAGTTAAAAAAATTATCAGGTTTAAAATCATTATGTATTTTTCATCATCCGAATACATCTTAAAATTATACACTATACCACCAGTTAATTTTTATAAACATTTTGTACCAGTGGTCAGGGTTTATGCAAATACAGCGTATTTAAAAATATAAACATATTTAAACATGCACTAAATATGGGATAAAGTGAATTGACATGTAGGTACCAATCCTGTGTCTGGTGCTCCAGATGCCGATCCAAGCCGACCCACAACCCACAAACCCCCCTGCTGTCACACACTGGCCCCTAACCAACACACGGGAAGGTAATGAAAAACTCTCAGCTAAGAAGCACCCGTGTTGGTCTGTAAAAAAGAAAATTCACACATCTCCAAACAAAACTCTGAGACGTTTCGTATCTGGAAAGGTACTTTATCAAAGAGTAACTGGGTATCCTCAGGGAGATTCTTTTACAGCAACTTCCGGCATCTAATTGATCTGAATGTGACCAGGTGAATAGAAAACTGCACACCTGAAAGCTAATGCAAGTGCAGAAGGTAATGAAAGTCTTAAAGAGAAATTGCTATTCCGGGATACCCCTGAGAGAAAATGTACAAATGAATGCATAATTAAAATGTATGGCTAAAAATAACATTGTAAGTAGAATGTAATAAACGTTACATAATGCAAACACTTAGAACACAAAGAGACACCATACAAGAACAAACTTACATAACATATATAGTAAATAAAAAATAGATATATACAGTATGAAAATAATATGACGTATTGAAGTGGATTAATATGGAAAAAAAACAGTGATGATAAATATTAATCAATGTAGATACACTGATGAAAGGAAAAAGTTAATAATTATCAAATAAGTATATATCAATATGATACACTAACCATTCATATGGAAGGAGGTAAATGTGTATAAATAGCATATGTACTATGCATATGAAAACTGGTTTAAAGCATAAACTATATAAAAAATTGATGTGAATAATAAAAAAAATTAAAAAAAGAAGCATACAGGACTATAGAGAAAATATTGACAGTAGTGGAAAAATATACTATAACATGATGCAGAAAGGAAACAAAATACTAGTGTACTAATATATACCTGTATATACAAGTCCAAAATGTTGTCACATTTGCAGCATATAACATGGATGTATAGAATATGCACAGTGGCAACAAATCCCAAAGAACCAATCAGGGACAATATTACAAATACATAATGTAATGTGAAAACCCCAGGGGACTGCTACTACATAGGTGAGACGGGACAGGGGCTAAATCTGAATCTGCATGAATCTGAATCTGAATGAATCTGAATCTGAATGAATCTGCATCACTACAGCATCACACGCAGAACAAGAGACAGTCCCGTCGCAAACATTTCTCTGACTCTGGCCATAATATGAACGATCTGAAGGTGGTCAAACTCAAAGGTAATCTTAGAACACCGAAAGAGAGCCGGTTGCATGGATACAAATTTATGCAACTGTTCGGGACACTTAGCGGTGGCTTAAACCGAGATCGCAGTTTCATGAGTCACTACCCTGACACAAGAGTGCTAAAGGCCATCCTATACGTACTGAATACACACAGCTGTCTCTTACACATACAAAGGTACAATGTAATTCTATCTCTATATACCAATGGGGACCGCATAGTATCTACACAAATTAATAGTAATGCAACACCCTCTTACATTTCTACAGCTACCCACACCATTGGTATACATTCCGACTCCACACACACACCTTTTGTAAAGTGCTGTATACACTGTGTGCGCTTTATAAATTTATATTTACACACATACACACACACACATACTCCTACATCACTAACATTCAGGGACCATTTAACACCTTAAGTCATAAATCCATACTGCATAGCGGGTCAAATAAACATTTTTTACGGATTACATCCAGTGCTTTTTATTTACCGGGTTCGCAGTGCACCGCCCCTTGGTGTTACCTTTTGCTCATTATAAAATAGAGCATTAAGTGAACCTAAATCCAAACAAAATGTATGAATTAAATCAATCCTATGTATTATGTATAGTGGGGGTAGTGAAAATAACATGCATTTATAACCACACTAAAATATGTGAATGTTTGATACAGAGCATTCATTCAACCCCCAAGCGTTATTTAGTAAAAGTCTTCAATTAAACAAATAATGTAATCCTCATTTGTCCGTGACCATCAGAGTGCACTCCAGAGATTTTTCTGGTGTTTCAGCACAAAGTCTTGCTGCTAATCTTCAGGTCTCTCTCACCTAAATATACAGTATACTACAGAGAAAAGGGAAAGCGCAAAACAATGCAATGGTGCATTAATATTTTTACTTCACATAAAAACATAAAGATAATGCCCTCAGTGTTAAAAAAATATCACATATCAACACATAAATATGGTTACACACTGCTCAAGGGATGGTAGCTGTTTCTACCAGATTACCTCCTTTTTAATAATATCTTTGAAATAAAAAAATGAAAGCACCAATGCGTTTTATTGTGCTTTTCCTTTTTTTCTTTTACATTTTAAGTATTTTTTTAAGTGCTAAATTATACTTGGCAAAGAATATATGGTGATTTAAGTCACATTTGTTGCAGGAAATCTTAGAACCACAATAAAAAAACAATTACATAGCCAGAGTGTTAAAAAAATAAAAATAAACAAAATACAGTCACTATGAAACTATAAACAACCATGTAGATCTACATATTCCTAAAATATTAATATTTGAAGCTTTCCCTAAATCCTCAAATGCAGTTATTAATTCATATTTTTCTTTTCAAGGGATAAATTAAACATTATTCACCTCTATTCGAACATTCAAAGAACAGTTGTCAGAGTTAAAGCAACTAAAAATCATTCTGCTGAGAGCAAATGTAAAATGTTTGAATTATGACCTTTAATGACCTTAAAGAAAGTGTATATATTACAATACTATATATTATATTTTTTGAGTTGAAAAACTACTAATTCACCAATGTTCAAATCTTCCTCAAAATCTTCACACGTAAGAATCCACATCAATATTTCTCAAACTTGCTCATTATATTACTGCAATGCTATTAATAATTGGTCCCTGGGGATTAAGATTACCAAATATGCATATATTTAATGCGTATAATAATTTTGTCTTCTACAAGGCACCAATGGCATAAACGTATAATATTTTAAGTGACTGAAGTTTTCAGAGCTTGATATTAAAGATTTGTAGAGGAGGGGATCGCAATTCAATGGGATATACATGAAAAAGATTAAAAACATATCATAGTGCAATCAATCTTTTAAACAGTGAAGGTGTTTGTGGTGAAGTAACCTCTGAATTTGGAACTCACATTTTCCAAGTGCAAATAAGCATATGCAAAACGGTGGCAACAGCTGATGAGGGGGATCCTATTCAATCTTCTCTAGATTGAATGTGGGATAGTCTCACTTAGCGTTTCACATGCATGACTCCTGAAGAAGCTACACGCTAAGTGATCTGATGCTCCCAGAGGACTCCTAAACTGTCCCCAGTCAAGCAGTTACTGCACCCTTCATATCTGCATAATCATCCGGAAGTGACGCGCCGCAATTGAGAGGGCTGAGACGGAGGCAGCGGGGAGTAACCGAGCGGGTGATACATCAGATTTTTTTATGCGCCTTATGTTCTTATGACACTGTGTAAGTGTTCCATTTTTATTCTGTTCGTAAAATTCTGATATTTTCGCAGATCACACTATGGTGGTCTATCTCTCTTTACCCTGATACTGTTACTGATGACATCGCCTGAGTACCAGTATTTTACAACCGACCGTTCGTAGTGGGGATTTACACATTTCCAGTCAGAATCAAGCAATCTGCCACTGATCTCTGAAATGAGAGTTTTTAATTTGATATCACGTGAGTTTTCACCTGAAAGAATTTCTCCATACATTTCTTTATTTCCAAACTTTATTTGCACTATGTTGTGTTTTTATTTGTTCCCTATTGCATATTGACTTCTGCGCTCCCCTATCTCCAGAAATTTTCTGATGGCATAAAGTAAATATTAAATATAACAATGGAGCTCTTGAAAACGGCTCTATTGGAAAGCCGAAACATTGAGCTAGTAAAGACACATTTATCGTACCATTTGGTGTGCTTGCATTTTTTACCCCGCTACATAGTTCAGTTTAATACGCTAACAGAAGCACCCGCTACAATCTTTTGAATTATTCCTGTTAGTGTGCCCTAAATCCTTTACTATTAAATATAATATTATATATTAAAAATGTAGTTTGCTAAACCTGGGGGAAAATCAGTGTTGTTTCCAAAACTTAAGTATATTAGTTATTAATTTTTGAGTTTTAAATAGAGATAAACAACTCCAGATTACAGACATTTGAACCTCACACCTCTGAACAGTCACAATGTCTAAAACATTGCTCCAACAACATTTCTAATTTCTTCCTCCCTTTTGGTCGTTGTGTTGGTCTTTTAATCTCACTTGGAATCCAGTCGAGTACTATCTTTGTCCAACAATGGTAATTTCTTCATGTGATATGTATCATTCATTTACTTTTCTTCACTCTTGTGATTATGTATTTTTTGTGTCTTTTCAGGTAATAACCAGCATACATCTCTCCATACTTCTTTTCATTGTTTGAAGCCTCTGAATTATATTCACATTTTGGGTCTAAGTTTCACATCAGTACATGAGTAGGGGCAGAATACACTGGTCACAAGCTTTCTCCTTCAGCTACAGTGAAATGCTGATTGAAATATTTTCTTGTTTCTTCCAAATCTGCTCCATCTCATCTTCATTCTGTTATTGATTTCATTCAAAAGTTTCTTCAACCTCTTCTCGTTCTATTCCATTTATTAAATCTTTGCACACTTGACACATTTATTTAACATCACTTGCTGAGATTCCTACGGAGGCCCACATTTTTACTTGCTTCAGCGAGTTCTCCAATGTGTTGCTGGAAGTCTTCTAGACTTGTGGAAAAAATAACAATGTCATCTGCAAATCGTAGGTGACTCAAATATTAACTGGGTTTTTTATTCCTTCCCAATCTAATGCCTTGAAAAACTATTTGTGTTGCTGTGGAAAGTTTTGGTGACATGGTGCTTTCCTGCCGCACTCCCTTACGTGTAACTTCCTGTATTCTAATGGTTGATGTGGCATTCTTGTAAATGTTTTTTTTATAATATCAATGCACATTTCTTCAACACTTTGTCTTCTTAATGCATTCAGGACCACTGAGGTGTAGACAGAATGAAATGCTTTTCGTAATCTACGAATCCTAAAATGATTGGTACAGTAGATCCTACATATTAAATAGTTTGGAAATTACTTCTTGAATGACTTGGGTGTGGTCCATTGTGTTGTATCCACTGCAAAGTCCCACATGTTCTCGAGGCTGGGCAAAATCTACTATCTGTTTTAGCCAATTAATGAGTATATTCGTAAAATCTGGTAAGTGATTGGAAATACAGTAGATTCATTGATCTGTAGATCTTGAAGTCCTTTGTCTCATTTCTTGTGGATGAGGATAACGATGGAATTTCTCCATTGTTCTGGAATGTACCTATTCTTCTGTAAAAGAGTTTGGCAAGTTTTTTTTTTTTAGTTTTTCCCCAACTTCTTTAAAGATTTCAGTTGTAATTCCATCTTCCCCAGTAGCCTCCCCCTTCTTCATGGATTTTATTGCTTTGACACGTCTCTGTAAAGACACATGGTACATCAATGGATGATTCTTCTTGCCTTTCCTCTTATGGTTTATACCCTGTTATCTGTTTTTGTATACACTTTCATGTAGAAATTCTCAATTATCTTTTTATGATAAGTGCACAGTATTTTTATTGTTGATCCATTGTCTTGTTTAAGTGCTTCTTCCAAACCATAAGTCGCTGCTTTGTATTCTTTAAGCTTTTGTTATATTCAACAAATCACAGTAAAATTATCTTACATCTTCATTTATACATTTGCAGATTGTGTTGCACAGCTCTGCATATTGAATTCCTATTCTTGCGTTTTGAGATTGCTTTATTTCTTGTCATCAGATATTTTCTTATACAGTACTTTTTTTGCGAGTGTTTCCTCCAGTTTATTCTGCACTTTCACATACAATCCTCGTAAGTTCTTCATAATTAGTTGTTAGCATTGTGATCAAGCTGAAGTGATTTTTCAGTTCTAGTTGAAAGTCTGCTGTTATTCTTATGGTTATTGGTGTTGATTGTGTTTGACTTTTTAATCAATCAGTTTTATTATTTCTAACTTTGCATTCAGATGTAATCTGCAGTGAATCAATCATTGATTACTTAATGTGTCAAAATCACATGTTTCTTGTTAGTTAGGATACAGTCAATTTCATTCTTGATTCCATTGGATCCATTCCATGTCTATTTTCTATGTGATGCTTCGCAAAGAATTAATTCATGATGTTGACATTTTCAATTCTGCAAATTCTACCAATTTGTCCCATGTTAATTCCTCTTACTGTAACAATACTTGCGTATTTACAGTACGCTTCATGTTTCTTATGGGTACCAATCTTTGCATTGAAATATCTCATAACGATTTTGAGGTGGCAATTTCCTATGTTATTAAATTGGTTGTTTTCATGGTATACGTCTTCCACTTCATTATCTCTGTGAATTTATGTTAGAGCATAAACTTGGATTATTTGAAGCCTGTATATATATATCAACTGAATGACGATTCTGTCTGCTCTTTCTGATGAGCTTTTATATTCCTACAGTGGTGAGAACCATGTAGAATTTTCAAATATTTCACATATTTCAAAGCTAAAATGTTATTAGAACTTAGTCCAAGTCCTAATACTAGATTAAGATAACTTGAAAAAATGACACAAAAACATGATACTTTTTCAACATTTATTTATCCACAAATTGTATTGTATGTCAAATGATTCAACATTCAATAAAAATTATTTGTGAAATGTATGTGAACCTTTAGATTCAGTACCCCTTAAGAAGTAATGACTTCAACTAAGCGTTTTCAGTAACTGCTGGTCAGTCTCTCACATCGGTTTTGAGGAATTTTGACCCATTCTTTCTAACAGAACTGCTTTCGACTCAGTTGCATTTGAGGGCTTCTTTGCATGGACAGCTCACTTCAGCTACTGCCACAACATTTCGATGGGGTTTAGGCACAGACTTCGGCTAGGACATTATAAAATGCTAAACTTGTTCTTCTGCAGCCATTCTTTTGTAGATCTGCTTGTATGTTTAGGATCATTGTCTTGCTGCACAGCAAAACAAAAATGATAGACAGCACTCAATAAATAAGTACAATGACTATGTTCAGGGTGCACAAGGAAAAAGGGGGGACCCAAATTCCCCCCAGAACAATTTCCAAACACCAACTAGAGTTCCCTCCTCACTGACTAAGGGAACAAGGAACAAAACAAGGTATATGCCAAAATAAAAATTATTTAGCACAAGCATGAGATAGTACAAATAATCTTGGAGCGATGTCTCACAAGCGGGTAAATAGTCATGGACCCTAAATAAAGGTGGTAAGGGGAAAACAACACAGGGAAAGGGAGTGGGGGAGACAAAGGATAGGGTGTGTGGAGGGGGGGTTAACACGATGGGTGGTAGGGTAATCAGGGGGGCAATGTTTCAGGGTGAAGACCCCTTCCTCAGGCCTGTTCCCTCGGGTCCATGTCGACCACAAAGTACTTCCCTTGACCCTGTATCCCCAGCCACCAAAGCAACACCTAACAATAAAGTTAAATGGCATAATCAAAAAGAATATAAGCTCATTAGGTAAAGTCCAGAATCAGCAAGAGTATAAATCAAGTTTAAGTAAAGAATCAAACCATCAGGTTCTTAGCAACAACAAATCCTCTCTCTTACTCCTGCTGTATGGGGCTGCTGAATGAATCCATGAGTCCCCGGTTAGATAAGGACATGCTGTGATGATGTTATCAGAGAGCGTGGAGTGAATCAATCAGTCAAACACAGCTGTTACCACTAATACAGTATCATAGAAAACAGCTGCTACGGTCCCGAAGTGCGAGTGTGCCTGTGTCCGACATCACAGTCCGAGCTGACTCCAATGCGCATGCTCTAACGGAGCGGGAGCGCGTGCGAGGACTGTGATGTCGGACATTAGATTCATTAGTGAAACTTAAGACTATAAGCAGGTTGCTGATGTTGAAACTGGGCGTATAAGTGCGTGGTATAGTGGGTATTTAAATACCTTTTATAAAATGATTAATCAGATTTTACATTCACTCTTTGAGATACTGAAACGAGTGTTATTGTAATTAGAGAGCTCGTTTTATAGTCATGAAATTGAGAAAGAATTATATTATACTGTACTGATTGCTACGTTACTGCACTATGCAAGACATGGGCTATACTGTTTTCTAATCTTATGAGGGCAGACATCCAAGCATGTCACATGTTATTTACCTCAACCGCTGATATGTAATAGCTCTGCAAATTATACAGGCATCTTTGTTCTGATACTCAAGTTTGTGCATTAAGTGGCATGTATACATGAGATTGACTCGAGATTGATATATAGTATATACAATATGTACTGTATTTTCCCTTACCAGGTTTCTACAGATCATTTGTGTAAACCATTCTGGGAAGTTACTCTACTTAGGAGGTGGAAATTACCTCAATAAGGTTATATTCAATAGTGGTGAAATGAAAGGGAGCAGTTGGTCCCCCTCCGGTCTTCTTGGCATGAGCCTCATGGTCAGACAGCTTGCAGTTGCTATCGTCCAGTGCGTGAGGATTCTGCCCCAAATCCTCCGAGGTGCGGATGCGTGAGCAAAAATCCCCCAATAATTTGAAGTGGTTGTCCACCACTGAGACTTAAGATTCTTGAGGCATCTGAATAAGGAGTACCAGGACCAGCAGCAGAGGTACAGTAGATGAAGACAAAGGAAGACAAGCGCAAATACCATAAACACAAATCAAGTGATCACTGAAGGTGAATATTAAGACAAATAACACTGTCCTCTGAATAGGTCCTGCTCCTTGAATAGACTCAATCCAAGTCCAGATATGGGTATTGAAGCAAAATGTCAGGAGCGCACTCACATCCAGGGGTAGATAAAGGAAAGAAAACATAAACATATAGTGTAAAAATGTATTGATAAACGTGATTAAAATAAATTATGTACAATTCACTAACATTCTCCGTGAGCGACCATGGCTTTTTGGTAGCAGAGGTAGATGCTTGCACAGTTTTGTCAACAGTTAAACTGTTTAGCTGATATGGCTACGTAATTCAGTACAGTAATATGTAATAAGTTCATTGAAATCAGTGGGGTATCTTGTTTGCATTTCATAAATCCAATACTGTTCCCGTTTTAATAAATGGTTTTCTCTATTTCCCTGTCTGATATTTAATGGTACACTTTCTAGTCCCTTAAATTTAATACAGCCAGGATCATTATTGTGAACCTATGGGTTTCAATGAACTTATTGAATTAACTCAATTTTTAAGGTGATGAACGAAATGTTTAATGAATACTTTTTGAGAATTTTTATTGTAGAAGTCCTTTTTAATAATGATATATATTTTTTGGTACATGTACTAATACTGTGTGATTTTTCCATTATAATATATATTATTCTTCCTTTTTATGTATGACAGTCCTATGCTCTGTAGCTTTTTATTTGCTAACCACCATCCGCCTTGCTTTGATTACTTCATGATCAATGCATGTAGTCTATGGGGGTTGTGCCTAATAGCTATGGCTCTATTTACGAGCTTACATCACTTTTGCCAGTCTATGGCACTCACAGGGTGTTTGCCTTGGGCCATCCCATTCGATTGGTTGCCGCCCATACAAATACGCGCGGATGACGCTGTGCGTGACCTCCTGACGAAGCACGTAGTGCGAAACGCGTAGAGGTCACGACAGGTCATCCTGCGCGTGTTTGCTGACGGGCTGAGACGGGCTGAGACGGTGCCTGCAGGAAGCACATGCGGTGTTTCCATCTCTGTGGTGCCACGATCCGGATCCTCATACGGTTACCGTGGACCCGCATCTCTGCTTCAGTGTGAGTAACCGTCTCCCCCTGTCAGCCATTTGATAGTCCTCTATGGCGGTTTTTCCTTAAACCATCTTGGATTATTGTTTTATATTTACTGTTCATTTTTATTGTAATTTATGTGTTATACTATTTAGGGATATAGGTTTCTCAGCGTTCATATATATGGTCACTGTAACCTAGCTGTGTAACAATTGTTACTGAGGTGGGGTTAGATCCCCTCAGTATTATTTGTGTATTTTTATTAATAAATGACAATTACTTAGTCCCTGGTGCGCATTGAGTGCATTTTCTTTTTTTGTTTTTCAGGGTGTTTTCCCCCCTTTTTAGGGGGGACCACCTTGTGGTGGGAGCTGCTTAGGGAGACGCTCCACACACGTGCAGCAAAGGGATTTTCCATTATCTATCAACTGCAGCACGAGCGCTGAACATCCAGTATTACCTGCTTTCAAGATAAAGAACTATTTCCAGATACAATTGTATTGGACTTTGGACTATGGTTTTTTTCTCCCTTGGACTTTCAGCTGCATAGATAAGACTGCATTATCAATTATCTTATATTATTTATATATATTTTAAGATTATTATTATTTGTTTTAATAGATTTCATGCTTTTTGTATGGGAGCTTTCTATATTTGGACTTCATTAGAGTGTTTATCAATTTGGGATCACTATCCATTAAGCTGATTTTCATTGACTCCATATCAATATGGCGGAGGTATCAAATTTCACTACTTCACTTTTATCTAGTCTTAATAATAGAAATAATAGAAGTGCTCTATTGGGTCAAATGTTTTGTGATGACATTCATTTGGAGGATAATGCTGTTGATTTACCATCGCAAATTCTTGCACTAACTAAATTATTAGAGCAAGAAACTAGAGCATTTTGGGAGCTTGTATCCTTTGAGGAATACCTGAAACATAAAAGGGTCCCTAGAGGCCTTAGACTGTTACTCAAACCCACGTATGGGAATGATAACCCAGCGTTTCTAGCCATTTGGGAAGAGATACTTGAGATTAGCTCCATTAACCTCATTAAACTCCTTATGGGGGAGAGGAAAAAAGAATTACAAGACCTATCTGGAAAAATTGACAAAGTCAAAATGGACATTATCAGTTTGCCAACACTAGATGGGTTGCCCAAATTGGTTGAGGATATGGTGGGAAAATTTAAAAAACATGAGAAAGGCATTATGATGAGGAAAAATAAGAAATTTTTGAGAGACAAGGTTGATTACTTGGAGAATAGGCAAAAAGATTGGAAAGATAAGACAGGAAAAAGTGTTAACAAAGATACTATCTCACATGATCAGACTTCACAGAAGTTAGTAAGTACAGAACTATCAAAGAAAGAACTATCTTAAAAAGAGCAAAAGTTCATTCCATCTGGCGCCATTCCCAAAACCCCTAAAATCCCCAAAAAAACTCAAAAAACCCCTCAAAATAATGAAAAAGCTCAAAAATCTCAAAAAGCCACAAATAGACCAAAATATGAAAACAATAAAGATCACTCAGGAGGAAGGCCTCACTATCAATACAATCAGAGAGAGAGATAAGCCATAGTGATAATTGGTCAGTGGTGGGCAAAAATGGGAAAACAACAGAAATTAAACACAAATATAAAAATCAAAGGAGAGATCAATATGCCACTAAAGAAGATAAACATATTGTATTTGAAATACCAGTTGCCAACAAATTTCAAAAACTTAGAGACAATGGCAGTGAAAGTGAGAATAATGATGACAATACTGATTGTTTTTTCAGAAGTCAACCAAAACAAGGCCCAAAAGACCAAGTTGGGATTTAGACAACCCTACCTCGAAACCTCTGACCAAATTGAATCGCAAAAGGGGATATTCAGACGAGGTAAGAGAGGAGGGAGAAAGTCCACCCACAAAGAGGGGATCCCTGAGCCAATAAAATTATCCACCAATGGGATATTTAATTTATCTTCCCTCACTATAGACCAACATCTGTTTCAAGTGCTAAAGAAAGGTCTCACATTTGCTCCCACAAGAGAACCGAATGAATTCGATCTGTTCATAGATCTTCAAAAATATTTGAGGAAAATAACGTTACAGCGTCATTTTAGTAATACTAAAACTACACTACCAATATCAAATAATACCCATCTAAATGATTTGGCACAGAACAATATCGAGCAGATGGCTGTTATTGAAGATCTTGAAGCTCTGTTAAGAGATAGTGATCCAGACTTTGTCAATTTTGGAAGTTATTTACATTCAGGATTTAAACCAAATTCTGTTTTTTTTCCTTATGCTTCTAAAGGACACAATATTGAATTGTTTGGCAAATTGGTCGAACATGATTTTAAAGAAATGTGTAAGAAAAAATCCACTGGATCATACTCTAATCTCACATGGGAGGAGCATAAAAGTATTAAAAAACTAAAATCCAATCCAGATATTGTCTTAAGGTCAGCTGACAAAGGGGGTGGAATAGTTCTCTTGGATAAAGAGGACTATTTCCACGAGGCCCATCGCCTTCTAAAGGATCAGACTTCATATGTCACACTAAAAAAGGATCCTACAAAGGAGTATTTGGGTCTAATTAAAACACATCTCAGTCAGGCACTGGATATTGGAATTTTATCCAAACCAGAATATGATTATTTGTTTATTGCGACTCCCACTGTCCCCATTTTTTACTATATCCCCAAGATACAGAAATCACTCACTTCTCCACCTGGATGTCCCATTATTTCTGGGATCAATTCCCTCACTTCCAATTTATCCACATATATTGATTTTTATTTACAACCACTTGTCACATCACTTCCATCGCACCTTAAAGACACGACCATGGTTTTACAGGTTTTGGATAGTTTTGTTTGGAAGGATAATTATAGATTGGCCACTCTTGATGTTCAGGCCCTATACACTAGTATCCCTCACCAAAAAGGAATAGAGGCTATTAGGCACTTTTTAATGACACCGCAAACACTACCCATTACACAGATTGAGTTTATACTTATATCTATTAATTTTATCCTTGGTCACAATTATTTTTTTTTCGATTCCCTTTATTTTTTACAAATCTTGGTGACGGCGATGGGGACTACTTTTGCCCCATCATTCGCCAATTTGTATATGGGACTGTGGGAGTCACTTGTGGTTTTTCGGTGTCCTCCTCCGCAGCTCAAACTGTGGAGGAGGTATATCGATGATATTATCATTGTGTGGGAGGGAAGTGAGGAGTCATATCTTGATTTTGTTGCTCTCCTGAATGTTAATGATTTTAATTTGAAATTCAGTGGTGAGAACAGTGCTGTAAGCATTCACTTTCTCGACTTAGAGATTTATATTGAAGCTAACATTATCCATACGAAAACACATTTCAAAGTCACTAATGTTAACTCTTATCTGGACCCATTCAGTTGTCATGACAAGAAATGGGTCCAAAACATTCCATTCAATCAATTTGTGAGATTAAAGAGAAACGACTCCAAGGTTGAGGAGTTTGGAGAACAATCCCTGTTTCTTAAAAAAAGATTTCTTGATACAAAATATGATAAGGATCTGATAGATTTCTCGTTGAAAAGAATGGAAAAAATTCCAAGAAACTCCCTGATTAAATATCATCACAGAAAGACTGATAAAAGTAAAAATAACCAAATACCTCCTTTTATTACCCAATTTAGTGACATGCACCATAGTGTTACAGTAGAAAAATACTGCGGAAACATTGGGGTATACTTAAAATGGACCCCATTTTAGGTCCCCAACTAAAGTCTCAGCCAGGTATAGTGTTTAAACGTGCACCCAATTTGAAAAACATGTTGGCCCCAAGCCAAGTCATCAGCAATACCATAATATCTGGTGATATTAAGAAACATCTGGGAATTATGGGCACATATAAATGCGGAAAGTGCAAGGCGTGCAAACATATTAGCAAAGAGAAAACTGTTACGTCTTGTGTTACTAAATCTGCTTACAATACAAAAAGTTTCATTAATTGTCTGACAACGCATGTGGTCTATGTCTTGCAGTGTAGCTGTAATTTACAGTACATTGGTAAGACTAAAAGACCACTTAAAATGCGTATGTTAGAACATTTAAGAAATGTAAAAAACATACCAAAAATAATAGCCAAAGGTATGCCACTTACTCCGCTATTAAAACACTTTAAAGAGGTTCACAATAATGATCATGGCTGTATTAAATTTAAGGGACTAGAAAGTGTACCATTATATATCAGACAGGGAAATAGAGAAAACCATTTATTAAAACGGGAACAGTATTGGATTTATGAAATGCAAACAAGACTGGTTTCAATGAACTTATTGAATTAACTCCATTTTTAAGGTGATGAACGAAATGTTTAATGAATAATTTTCGAGAATTTTTATTGTAGAAGTCCTTTTTAATAATGATATATATTTTTTGGTACATGTACTAATACGGTGGGATTTTTCCATTATAATATATATTATTCTTCCTTTTTATGTATGACAGTCCTATGCTCTGTAGCTTTTTATTTGCTAACCACCATCCGCCTTGCTTTGATTACTTCATGATCAATGCATGTAGTCTATGGGGGTTGTGCCTAATAGCTATGGCTCTATTTACGAGCTTACATCACTTTTGCCAGTCTATGGCACTAACAGGGTGTTTGCCTTGGCCATCCCATTCGATTGGTTGCCGCCCATACAAATACGCGCGGATGACGCTGTGCGTGACCTCCTGACGAAGCACGTAGTGCAAAACGCATAGAGGTCACGACAGGTCATCCTGCGCGTGTTTGCTGACGGGCTGAGACGGTGCCTGCAGGAAGCACATGCAGTGTTTCCATCTCTATGGTGCCGTGATCCGGATCTTCATACGGTCACCGTGGACCCGTATCTCTGCTTCAGTGTGAGTAACCGTCTCCCCCTGTCAGCCATTTGATAGTCCTCTATGGCGGTTTTTCCTTAAACTATCTTGGATTATTGTTTTATATTTACTGTTCATTTTTATTGTAATTTATGTGTTATACTGTTTAGGGATATAGGTATCTCAGGGTTCATATATATGGTCACTGTAACCTAGCTGTGTAACAATTGTTACTGAGGTGGGGTTGGATCCCCTCAGTATTATTTGTGTATTTTTATTAATAAATGACAATTACTTAATCCCTGGTGCGCATTGTGTGCATTTTTTTTTTGGCATTCTTAGGTAACGCACATACATAACGTGAATGGAATGCATGTGCAATTATTGGAACAAACATTATATATTTTTTTTCCCAATGGGCATGTGTATTGTATTTTTTAACACATCTGTTCATAACGATGCTAGTTTTGTGAACGGACGTTGTTTTGGCATAGTATATCATTAGCTTTCAGGATACCCGTTAAACTGAGAAACTGAAACAGAGGTTACCTATTAACATTAGGTAACGTCACCTTACTAGGAAAAATGTAACCGAGCTTTGAGTATCTACATTGGTATGGTGTTTTTTTTTTTTTTTTTAAATAGGGTTGAATAAAGAATGAATTTTTTCGTTTGGATTGGATTCCTATTCTCTTTTCACTATTTTGCTGCTTGAAGATGTTGTGACATCAAGATTCCCCACAACGGTGACGTCCAGGGAAATGGCGACTCAAGCTCTTTGATACACAGCCAGTATAAGCAAATGAGACAGGCAATTCCAGCCGCAGACTACATTGTTATACTGGTCCATGTTCACTCCCATTTATTTAACACTTAGACACTGCAAGAGGATACATTTGTACCTTTACACCATGAGCTTCCTAAATACTATGGTTTACTGGCAACTGCGTCATTATAACTGTGATGGTGAAGGAGTTAACCAGGCTCACTAATAAAGGTTCAGCCCACTAGGTTACCCCTGATCCATCTGTTGAGGTCCTAGAGTGTCAGCTCTTGGACCCAGATGTCCTATATGCATTACTGTGAATGTGTGCAAATTATGCGACATAAAGATTTGTTTGTGTTTTGCCTTTCCTGGGGTGCTGGCCTGGGAGATTTCTAGGCTGTAAGTTTCAGGGTGGGTTTGCTGGAGAAAGTATTTACAGAATGTGTCTATGTATCGGGGTTCCAGAGTTATGGGATACCCCAGGAATCGAGTGAGATTCTCGGATACAGCCAAGCACATTGATCTGGCTATCTCTGACTCTGAAAACGTTATTACGACTCACCGCGAGGATTCCTGCTGCAGCATCATCCAGACAAGGTAAACAGGCATGAAGTGGTTAATATATACCTGCAATCATACATGGGGTCCCTAGTATAAAGAGGGGTCCCTAGTATAAGGAGAGGTGCCCATATACATGCCCAGGTACCCTGGATCTGATATAGGGGTTCAGGGGGTGCTCCAGCTAAGTGATAAAGCTGAGAGTTGTTTCTTGTGTATAAACGTTTTACAAGTCATTTCTAAAGAGTGCCAAGAATGAGGCTAGTTAGTGTAGGCAATATAAAATCTTACGCCATCCCTGACACCAGAAAAGGGACTTATATATTTTATCACACAAAGACAGGACACGGTATATTTTATTAAAGAGGTATGTGTACTGATAACCTGTGAATGAACTGTGGGTTTTCCATGTCATGGATTCCAAGAGAACAGATGGCTACCAAGCTTGATACTTATGGGTCTGTGAGGAGTCCTGACTTGAAAACCTCAGGGATGCCAAGGTGTTAGAACACGAGGTGTACTGCAGTTCTGTTTGAGTACCCGCATCCTGGGCTAACACAGGGCTATCTGGTCACCATTTGCCAGTGCCCATACTCTGTGGAGCCCATACAGCGGGTGGGCACAGTATGCAAAGAGGCAGAGGTGCCAGGTTGACACATGCTCCTTTGCAGAATGAAAAAAGGTACCCACCCGACTTTTCAATACCAGCAAATCAGTGATTGGCTGGCAAGAGAATTCCCACACTCTGATAGGCTGCAGAGGTTTGTGAATGGGACCCTGAAACCCATAAGAAACCTTGCAGCCAATGGGGAGCGCAGATTACAAGCGCCAAACAATCAGCGGAAAATTAAAAAATGCTGTGTACTGAATAGACGCGAGCCGGCTTCAAGGATTTTAAACTCAGAAAAGTTTATAAGTTCCGCTTTGAGAACGTAGCGGTCGCGGCTGGCAGTGCATGCCGAAATCAGTTCCAGGACTTTCGTGAGTACCTATCGGTAATTGGAAAGGACTCCTACAAAGATAGTTTTTGTGAATTTTGTTTAAAGGATAGATTTATTCATTAGCCCGTTCCCTGTAAGTGTGTTAACCCTGCAATTGTGTGCATTGTGTGTATGTCTTTTCCTGAAATAAATTACAATTTATTTTACCTACTTGCTTTGCTCAATCAATGATCCCGGTATAAAAAGGTGTTAATAAACCTGGTCTCCCGTGACAATAACTATCCACATATAGTGCGGGTGTGGTGTTATTTGTTGGTACACATGGTACTTTATTGCTTTTTATTTGTACTGGCTGATGTGTATATAAGTTTAAAATTAACCAACGCACGCACATTTTTTTTATAACTCCTATTGACACATTCATGTGTTTGTGGATTATTGTGTGGCATTGACTATATATATCAGTATTATGGCTATAACTGCAGCATATCCCACATACCTAATATAGGTGTTTATTTTGCCTGGTTTATGCTGGTGTATGTCTATCAGTCTCACACTACATTTAGCTTTAGTTAACCGCCTATTCCCTTTGTTCATGGATGTTTTCTTTACTTATGTATATATTCCGTGCATTTGTAAATATTTGTATAAATAAAACGTTATTATTTTTCATCCGTATTCTACATGATCTACAGTATATATGAGGTTGTGTATTAGTTAAGTCATTTACCATAATCATTAATGGCAATGTTATTTATACCTTTAGGACTCACTAGATGATCTACCCGGCATTGCCTGGGATGTCATTTTCCCGCTCCCCCTGTCTCTCCGCTCCCCCCCCTCTTTCCCCACTCCCCCCTCTCTTTCTCCACTCCCCCTCTTTCTGTGCTCCCCCTCTCTCTCTCCACTCCCCCTGTCTCTTTCTCCGCTCCCCCTGTCTCTTTCTCCGCTCCTCGTCTCTTTCTCTGCACCCATGTCTCTTTCTCCACTCCCCCTGTCTCTTTCTCCGCTCCCCCCATCTTTCTCCACTCCCCCCCTCTCTGTGTCTCTGTCCCAACACAGGGACAGGAGTGGTAGCGGCGGTGCGGGGAAGGCCGGGGGGGTGGTGTGATGCAGTGGTGGCGGCGGGTTGGTTGTCGGTGCCGGCTCTGTGGGGGGGTGCGGGAGAGGGGGAGGCGGGAGGGTGTTCACAGGCATGGGGGGTGGTGGCGGTGCGCTGCTAGGGCAGGTGAGGGGGCTGGCTGCAGGCTCCCTGGGGGTGGCAGCGGCGGCTGGGGTGGGCTGGTTTCCGGCTCCCGGCTCACTGGGTGTGGCGGTGGTGGCCGGGAAGGCTGGTTCCCAGCTCCCGGCTCACTGGGGGTGGCGGCGGTGCGCTAAGGGTGGTGTGTCTGTCACGCCCTGTGAAGGCGTGGTCGTGACATCAGGCCAATGAGTGGCCCTCCGCCGGCCAATCATAGGGGGCACAAACTGACAGACAAACATTTTTTCACACACACACACACATATATATATATATATATATATATATATATATATATATATATATATATATATATATATATATATAGATATGGTCACCACAGTGAGTGATTATCGTAGGATTCTTTTGGACCCCCTTGGGTCTTATTATATTATTGATAATATTTCCTACTTGCACCTTGAATTTAACCCTTTAATTTTTAATCAACTAACTGTATTTGGTTGAGCGGCATAGGTCATCGCTTTGGTTTTCAATTACAATGTTATCAAGTATGATAGAAACCCAATACAGTGTCCTTAGTGCTGTACAGCCAATGTGGAGTCATCAAATGAAACTGGACTTTAAAACTGCAATGTCTTCCCAATACTCTGTCTAGTCACATATTTTGTGAAACGGAATATTATGACCTTTTTATTCTGTCATGTTTGTTAAGATGAATTTCACATTCAACTCCAAGAATTACTGGCATCGTTTGCCATTACTGACATTACAGGACGGGAGTCTGATTAGCAAAAGTAACTGAAAGTATGAAAGCAGGGCCAGTGACAGCTTGAATGGGCCCAGGAGAAATTGTTGACTGTGGCCCCGTGGTTTATGGGGGAAAGGAGGAGGGAAAACAGTTCCTGAGCTCTGCAGAGTTGCCAACATTCTGAAAGGTTTTCCAGGGACAATCAGAGGAGCTTAGTGTGTGCACTACTGCGGCAGGCTGGCAGAGAAAATTAGCCTTCTGCGGGGCATTAAATTGAATAATAAATAGCAATATTTATTTAAAAAATGTTTTACCAGGAAGAATACATTGAGAGTTACCTTTCGTTTTCAAGTATGTCCTGGGCACAGAGTTAATAGTATTGTCCAGAAAAAAGAAAACATGATTTACAATAAAAATTAATAAAATAAATAATGTACAGTATCTCTGGCAAATTTACCCTGCATCATTTTCTCTCTATCACATCTGCCTCAATTGCTCACTGCCTCCTCACCCTGTTGGGTCTCTTCAGCTTCCCCCTGCAGTCCCTCCTGCATTACACATGCTTATTAACTCCTTCCCCAGCCCAAACATACCTCTTTTAATTGCTTCCCCACACATTGCCACTAACCCCTGCACATGCCTTCTGCCTGTATTTACTGTGGGTCTGGAGGATCAATGGTGTGTGGCGATTTGTTTATTGTTTCATACAGTGGGGGAGGATATGGGGGGGTGTACTGCCAATGCCACTTTAGGCTGCGCTTACAGTATAGTGCTGGCTACGGCGACTGCGACGTCACACAGCACTGTAGCATGTATAGGCTGTGGGTGCTCATAGTGGGCAAAACCGCAATGGCGCTGCAGAGCGACGAATCGGTCGCTGGAAGTCAAAGTATTTTGATTTTTTTCGGCGACCCCCGTGTGACATCAACAGCACTTGTGTGGTTCAGGCAATGAGGGCAAACCGCTCACAGCCACGCCTCCGCCACATCCCCAGGTCGCCCTCTCTTGTCTCCTGCACTATAAGCAGGAATCACTATTACAACGGCGACGGCTGACGTCACATGATCGCGTCACCATAGCCTACACTATAAGCACAGCCTTATATCCTGCCCAGTGCTGCAGAGAGGAAACAGCCAGAGCTGTAGTGTGGAGCAACGCCCCTATCCTGCTGCTTCCTCCTATAATAGCAGGCAGGGGAAGGAATGTGCAGCCTCACTGACTGTCCCTTGTTGAGTTACAGGTTGGTCAACCTATCACAGATGGATGAGCAACTTCACTGCTTTCCTCCTATTCTACCTGAGACCTTGTAGATGCGTAGTGCTATAGACTTCACAACAGTGAGATAGGTAGGTATATAAATGACCGGATACTCGTGGGGGGGGGGGACCCCTAAACATTAGCTTGATAGAAGACAGGTACTGGGTTGCACTCCTGGATAATGAGCTCACAGATAAGTGATGCTGTAGTAAACAATAGTACCAGGACAATTGAATATAACACCCTATAATGTACCAAAATGTCTAAATAAAGTCCTGAACAGGAAAACATGTAGCAAGCGATAGACTCACTGCAAAGTCCATGCGATCCACAGGTGAGGGGTCCCCAGGTGTTCTTCCATCCGAAGGGTAACCAAGTAGAATAGAGGAGAACTGGAGGAGCACTACTGTTAGTATCAAAAAAGTAGTGAGAAAGCGCTCTGTGAAGCGTGAAACGTTGGTGGGTCTCTCCTGTGCCCCTTTTTTTCCATGACCAATAAATAATCTTTTATGGGATACGCACCTTTCTCTTCACTACTTTTTTGATACTACCAGTAGTGCTCCTCCAGTTCTCCTCTTTTCTATTCTTCCTGTCAGATGGCCATATATGAATATGTCTAGTACACTTTTTTAACAAAAAACTGTATCCATATCCCCACAGGTTCCTGAACCCTGTTGTAATATTTAAACTTGTCATTGACTTAAATGTAATTGTGCTGCCTTTGCTGCATACAGTAAGTTGGGCATATTTATTCTAGCCATATTCCCAAGCCCCAGGATTTTCAAATGACACATACAATGGGACATAAAAGATCACGCACTAACCATCACTGTTTTGTTAAAAGCTACTTTTGCAGGCCCTTGGGGCCGTGAAAGGCTTCACAAATATATGATCATTGATCAATGTAGTTTAAAAAAATAAATAAATTGTACCAGCATTATCCTACTTTTTTCATTAATTCCAAGTCTCAGCTGGCATACATCACATGATTAGGAAACTTATCTAAAAAAATATCCATCTTAAAAAATAAGCCTACGGTACATATTTTAGTGTAGAATTGATTTTTTTTTACTGCCACATTACACATACTCAAAGTGATTTGATCTGTCATGATTTTGAATAAATCAATGTGAAATCAGCACCCTTAGGTTTGTTTTTCAGTAGTGTTTAGATCTTCATTACAATATCCAAGGCATTGAGCATTCCCAGTATAAAAGTACGCCCCAATACCTTGCCCTACTAATTGTGGGACACAGCATGCATTATAATAGCCTGTGGAAGAAATATCTCTTTGGTATTTTAATAGTTGCCTCAAAGGGACATTTTGCCAATAAAACAGTACAGAAGAACATAACAACAAAGCAACCGCCTATAACAACTACATCGCTCACTGGGGTAAAACAATGTAGAGAATTAACACATTTTGTTTTAACTAGAACCTCTTTTGTCTGCATTCACTGTAAACTGTATGTTACTGTGGCTAAGTAAAGAACAACTTAGTAATACAGCTTTTTTCCCCATACCCTCATGCTGACAACTTTCTAATTGGTTTTACCTTTCCTCTCTCCAGGTAATGCCATAGGTGCACAATTACTGTTTAATGCTAGTCATGCAGTTATACTACGCAAGTGCAGAAGGAAGTATTCTCTATGGATAACCTGGCTTGGTTTGTTTCAATCTGAAGTGAAATCCAGGCTGATACTAAAAGTAAAAAAAAAAACACCTCTCTCTTTGCCATTCTTGTTTATTGCCAGTCCTTGGAGTTAGGACACTGATATTTAACCCGGTTAATGGAAGCATGTTTAGTTGGTCCCAATTAAGTTATTTTATCTTTAATTACTAATTAATTTAATTTGTACTGTGTGCATGCAGTATGAAGTGTTACAGCTTATAGTATGTGTGTGACAGAGATCTGTGAATTTATTTATATTGTCTATGTGGAATTATTTTGCCTAAATGTTTTTCGTGAAATGTTCACAACATTTTCCGCTTGCAAAAAAGTTGCCATTTTTGACAGAATCTTCCCAATTTTTTGGCTAGAATTTCACAAAAAGGCAGTAAATAGAAGCATAAAGGCAACATAACATTGTCTTTTAATGCTTGATAAGTTTATTCTACAAAGCTTGCCATTTTCATGATTTTTTTCCATTAGAATATGGTAAATATTGCCTAATTTGCAAACGTCAGGGAAAACATTTGCACATTGAGAGTGTTAATAAAGATAGGAAATCTGCAGATACAGTTGGAAGTAATCAAGGATAAGTTAACAAAGTAAGTACAGACAGCACACACTAAGAAAGTCTGTGTAGCAATAACGGGTGCAGACGGGAACAGAGAGGACCCTCGTTCCTCTCAAATAATCAATAGGACATTAATGTTCCCAGCACATCAAGAAAAAATGAACTAATAAAGGATCAGCCAAAAAGTCAAATTTAATTAAACATTTACGAGGCATATAACGTCAAACAGCAACAGAGGGCCAACGTGTATATAGGGAACAAAGACAGGGATGGGGAAGGAAAGAGAGGGAAGGAGAGGAAGAAAAAAACACGGTAAATAAAGAGTGCAGGGCAAGAGGGGCAACGTAACATTTCGGGGTACAGAACCCTTCTTCTGGCCCGTTCCCAGGTAGACCAAAGTCACCTGGTACTTCCCTTACCAAAATACATTTTGCTTGGAGAACTAACAGAAGCTCTTTATATATCTTTGGTATTCCACTGTTTCATTACCTTTGAGATTTAGTGTCAGTGTGTCACTGTGTATTTCAGGGACCTAGTCACAGGGTAAGGGAAGTACCAGGTGACTTCGGTCTACCTGGGAACGGCCAGAAGAAGGGGTCTGTACCCCGAAACCTTACGTTGCCCCCCTTGCCCTGCACTCTTTATTTCCCGTGTTTTTTTCTTCCTCTCCTTCCTTCTCTTTCCTTCCCCATCCCTGTCTTTGTTCCCTTATATACACGTTGTCCCTCTGTTGCTGTTTGACGTTATATGCCTCGTAAATGTTGAATTAAATTTGACTTTTTGGCTGATCCTTTATTAGTTCATTTTTTCTTGGTGTGCTGGGAACATTTATGTTCTGTTAATCAAGGATACGTGCCTCCAAAAGAATAAATTAGTATGACACAAAGTCTAACCCCACACAATCAGATGTTGTTTAACTGCTGGGTTAATAGATCTGCTTCCATGGGTGATACTGCCTGTGCAATATTTGTTTACAGTATCTGCTCTGTCATAATGGCATAAAGGTATACAGAGCGAGCATTACCTATGGTGCTCAAACCCAATAAAGTGCAGCAGTAAGAGCCCTAAAAGGACTTAGTGTATACAAATATACCAAGTAGTGGCTAAAGTGATAAGTGATTTACCAGTATATCACCTGGTAACATCATGATTGACAAATCAACCATATATAGGCGCAATTACAGGGTGTGTGGTGCATATACCTGCTGGCAACAGGAGGGCTGAGTCGTCCGCCGATGGTAGTGGGGACACAGGAACAGGCTTCTGGGGTTCATATCCCACATATATTCTTAGCAGTGCAGCGCCTCCATCTGATGTGGACTCCAGGAACTGAAGGTGATCTTCCATGGTAGAACTTATTACCTCTCCCCTCAGTAAGGTCACGCACCAGACAGGAGATATATTGCAAAATAGGAATGGTTTTATTACTACACTCTGCAATAACAGTTACTCAGCAGTCTTCTGCTGGATACAATCTGTCAGCTCAGCTCTCACTGACGATGGTCTCTGGACCGTCACTACAGGCCAAGGGCACCTGCAGCTCTCCTAGATCTTCCCCACCCCCCTAGTGGAGACAGAGGTATGATCCACAATCACTCTCCCCTGGACGGAAGAGCACATGGGAAGGCCCCAATCTAAGGCTCCCAGTTGTGTGACCTTCCTTCCTTCCTCAAGTGGGAAGGAACAACTACTAACTTTAGGGCGGCTTGCCCTTAAGTACAGCCAGAAGGCGGGCAACGCATTGTCCCAGCTACAACAGGAAACAGGATGTACTACACTCTGCTGTCACTCAAATGCATTACCAAAGGTGAGGGGGAAAACCCCATACCAACTACTGGAAATCTGATATTACCAGGTTTACTGCCAGCCCACAGGGTAGAATAGTAGCCAGGGGGGTACCCTGCTGCGCACACACACACACACACACACACATATATACGTTTCTTGTCGCCTTTTTCACCCATCATATCTTAAAATGTGTATGGTAAATCCTACTCAGCTTTGAAAATTGCAAAGCCAGTACAACCAACCTCACACTGATGAAACCCAAAAGGTTGAAGCAGCTGTCTGTGAGTGGTTTCACTGGCTTTGCATCTAATCCAATGCTGTGCTTAAAAACTGTGTTAACAGAGAGCATTAGCTTATAAGGGTTCCATGTAAAAATGGATTTCAAGCAAAAGATGACATGGTGTACTCATTTGCATGTCATTTTCCAGAAACCTTTGCTGCAGTGGAAGCAATGTATGCTAGGTGATAATGGTGAAAGGCAGGGTTGCAGACCTGTCACAGACATGTAAGCGATCTTTTTATTTGAGATATATATATATATATATGTATATATATATATATATATATATATATATATACATATATATATATATATATACGGAAAAAAGAACAAAAAAGAAACAGGCGCACACCTAGTGCATTACCACAATAAAAATGTATTGGATGAACATAAAATCTAACAAATGGCCACTCACAAGGATACAGCAAATAAAAGCATGTATGAGATAGGCTCTCATGTGCCTTGCAGCTCAATCACCAGCGTCCGTCCGCAATCAGTGGCGTCGTCACGTGGATCAGCCTCGCGAACCGGAACCGGAAGAGGGGTGTTTCACCTTCAGTGCTCCACCAAATCGGTCCCTCCGGGAAACAGGCACCCCAGATGTATAATAGTACAAGGTAGCAAGCCGGGAGAGCAGCACACGGGAGCCAAGAGTTCTCAGTCAACCTGCATCAGTGTTTGTGGGCAAATGGCGGCCGGACTCTAGCCACGCTCTACGCGTTTCGTCATCAAATGGCGACTTCTTCAGGGGATCTTCTTTTTTTTACGCGTTTCGTCATCAAATGGCGACTTCTTCAGGGGTAACCCTTCAAGCATATGTCCTTAGTATTTATAGGGAGGTTAACAGCAAGTAGCCAATAAAGCTTAATTGAATTTGAAGCAATCAATTAAATCAATTACACATATGTATAATTAGAACAAGTAAAATCAATTTCTAAATATTTTGAGGACCCCATCGATGTCCAAAGAGTAACATGCAAACTATATATTGAAACAACATAACTGATGTTCTGAATGTGCTTGATATTATTGATGATATGAATACAATTAATAAGTGGAATGTGACAGGCTGAATCAATAGACAAACAGCACTACAAGGTGCATAGTAATTAAATATAAGGATTAATTGCATTCAGACATTCTAGAGAGTATATTTGAATAGAACTATTTATATGTTTAGTAGAGTCAGGTCTATTGCACTTAATTATTAGTGACATCTCAACTAGGGAGAACACAAATGAATGAACCATAGTATATGGACAGCTATATAAATTAGCAATAAACATTTTCAATTAAATCAATGACACCCAACAAAATAGCAAGTAGTTACCTGGTATGTTATCAGGGTATTAACCCATTATTGGAATGTCAGTGGGGAGTCAGAGGAAGTAGATGAGATGGATCCAAAAGCAAGGACAGATCAAACGAAGGCGACAGTGACTTAAACTAATATGAAAGTATTAAGCAATTTAATATGGGTGCTGTGTTCTAATAAATATGAAAATGGATTATGTGTTGTGTGCATCAATGTGAATGATAGATAATAAAGTGTATGTGAGTGATGTGAAAAACAAAATAATATAAATAGTGAATTATGTATATACTAAAATATATGTATTGAATTGAAAATAATGAAATAAATATATGAATATATAAAAGAAAATAAAATAAAAATGAAAAATAAATGTAATTGAAAATGAAAATGAAAATGAAACTAAAAATCAAAATAAAAATAAATATAAAAAGTGAATAAAAATTGTAAAAAATGTATAAATAAAATAAAATAAAAATAAATAAAGATTAAAATATATATACTGTATATATTAACCCCTGAAGAAGCCGCTTTGGTGACATGTTGGGTGATTACTGATCGGCGGTAACACAGTTAGAGGCTAGAGGTGGAGAGAGCCCTGACGGAGAAGATTTTGGAAGCGGAGCTGCCTTCCAGCGAGATCTCGCAATACTAGGAGAAAGACATGTGACACGGAAGTGTACGGCAGTCAGGGAGAATAGACGTCGGTACATGGAGCAGCATGGTCTCTATCAGATCTCCTCATCAGGTTGTAACTATTGCAGAATGGACAATAGCTGACCGGGGCACAAACTGAGTGTGAGAGACTCAGTTTGATTATAATCTCTCCAACTGCCCTTTTAATACTTACAGAGTGTGAGTAGATTACCTATATGTTTATAGGATTTTTATATTTTAATAAACTGTGTTGCACTATATCTTTCTCCTATCTATCTCTATCCCTCTATGGTATTCAACCCTAATTGAGAACAAGTCCATCCAGGAGGGTACAGATCTTGGAGGGAATCTTACAACAAACAAAGTGTAGGAAAGAAACATCCAGTCCCTATTCACCAGATGACAAGCCAGTGTTCCAGATCCAATTAAATTGGAGAAAGGCCTATTTAAAACGACGTAATTGTGCTTGTATCTCTCACCAAATATATGTGATGCTATAAAAGACATACTACAGTACTCTACATCCCCTTTTTGCACCTTGGACACACACACACACCCCACCCGGTCTATTATTTATGTACGCAGTAAGTGACACCAGCAACTGCTTATTTGTATACATTATTCCCATTAAATAGAGTCCCGGATTGTTTAGTATTTATATGGTAGAAGTTGCAAGAAGCAATTTATTTTTAAAACATCTCTGAAAAAACTATATTGGAGTGCAAAAACACTTAATAATGAAGCAATTTGCTTTTGCTTGGGTATTGCACAAAGTTAGTGTTCCATTCCCATTTGAGAGCAAAATAACTCCTGATTAGAGTAATAAACATGTAGCCACAACTGTTTGTATTTGTAGCCCTACATTTTGTACAGTACTTGTTTTATGTTTTTATTTAAGGGTCTGCAATGGAACCTGCAGCTCCTTAAAATAATTAAAAATCAATCTTCAAGATGTAAATAAAAAGGTAGAAACATGCAAACTACAGAGGTGTACAAAAGAGTCAAAATCACAAAGAGATAAGATACAAAAGCATCTTTGATATGGGGCAATTAAAAGGCAGACTAAATTAGTCAATGTTTAAAAAAATCACATGTATTGTATTGTATGTCTTTATTTATATAGCGCCATTAATGTACATAGCACTTCACAGTAGTAATACATGTGGTAATCAAATAAATAACAGATAATATAAATAACAGATCATGGGAATAAGTGCTTTAGACATAAAAGTAACATTAAGGAAGAGGAGTCCCTGCCCCGAGGAGCTCACAGTCTAATTAGTAGGTAGGGAGAACATACAGAGACAGTAGGAGGGAGTTCTGGTAAGTGCGTCTGCAGGGGGCCAAGCTTTATGTATCATGTGTGCAGAATATCCACAGTGCTATTCATATGCTTCTTTAAGCAAGTGTGTCTTAAGGTGGGTCTTAAAGGTGGATAGAGAGGGTGCTAGTCGGGTACTGAGGGGAAGGGCATTCCAGGGGTGTGGGGCAGTCAGTGAAAAAGGTTTAAAGCGGGAGAGGGCTTTAGATACAAAGGGAGTAGAAAGAAGACATCTTTGAGAAGAACGCAAGAGTCTGGATGGTGCATAACGAGAAATTAGGGCTGAGATGTAAGGAGGGGCAGAAGAGTGTAAAGCTTTAAAATTGAGGAGAAGAATGGAGTGTGAGATGCGGGATTTGATCGGAAGCCAGGAGAGGGATTTCTTGAGGGGAGATGCTGGGACAGATCTAGGAAAGAGTAGAGTGATTCTGGCAGCAGCGTTTAGGATAGATGTAGGGGAGACAGGTGAGAGGCAGGAAGGCTGGAGAGCAGGAGGTTACAGTAATCAAGACGGGAGAGAATGAGGGCCTGAGTCAGAGTTTTTGCAGTCGAGCAACAGAGGAAAGGGCGTATCTTTGTTATATTGCGGAGGAAAAAGCGACAAGTTTTAGAAATGTTTTGAATGTGAGGGACGAATGTGAAAGAGGAGTCGAGTGTGACCCCTAGGCAGTGTGCTTGGGCTACTTGGTGAATGATCGTAGTTCCAAGAGTAATGTGGAAGGAGGTAGTAGGGCCAGGTTTGGATGGAAGTATGAGGAGCTCTGTTTTAGCCATGTTGCGTTTAAGGCGGCGGAGGGCCATCCAGGATGATATAGCAGAAAGACATTCAGAAACTTTGGTTTGTACAGCAGGTGTTGCATGTTTGAAAGAGGATGGAAAGGTTCCAGAGCAGAGGGAGGAGTTCAAAATGTGTGTGAGCGTAGGGATTATAGTAGGAGCAAGAGGTTTTAGGAGATGGGAGGGAATGGGGACAAGAGGGCAAGTGGTAGAGTGAGAAGAGGCGATCAACAGCGACACATCCTCCTCTGAGACAGTGGAAAAAGAGTCAAGGAAGGCAGGAGGAGAGTTAGGAAGAGGTGTAGGATGGGAGGAAGAAACAGAGGAGATGTTCTGACGTATGGATTCCACCTTTTTCTTAAAATAGTCAGCAAAGTCCTGAGCCCATTGAGTCAATTGAGAAGAAAAATGAACATATAGATGTAACGGGTATTCCACCCCACCCAATCTCATATATAGTGTGGGTGAGTAGAACATGTAGTGTTACCGGTGTGGTGCGTATACCTGCAGGCTCACAGGAGGTCTGAGCCTCCGCTAATGAGAGCCTGGGGTGAATCCTCTGGAACGAATCTTCTTTTACAGCGCCTCCACCTATGTAGGATTCTATGGACGTGTAGAATGACCCTACATAGGAACCCAATTAGAAACCACACACACAGTCAGTGATTATATAATAACTAAGGAATTTACTTCGAACATAGAACATATCATCGCCTTTACATATACTCATAACCTGTGTCCCTCTCACGAGGAGACACTACCCGTGACGTCTCGCAGGACGTTTCCCCAACACTAGGTGATCCCACCCAGTGTCTAGTGAAACCCCCACACCCAAGGTCCCGTACTCCTACGGAGATAGTCAATGGGTGACTGCGCAGTCACTAAAACCTCTAGGCCTGTTGGTGCACATATAATATTGATACCTTCCGAGCACTCCGATGCTCGGGCCTGCAACACTCTTCTCAAAGGGTCAGACGTCCGTCTGATCCTTTCCAGGTACTCTGCCGGTGGACCCCAACGAGGGTCCCACCGCTCCACGGGAACTGCAACCGATCACGGCAACACCAACCGCATGGGAACAGCAACCGCCGCTATCAGCTTTCTGCCTAACTACTTCTAGAGTGACAGCAACCCTAACCTAGGGCCTGTCCCTGAGGAACCGCAACCTGGGATGGCTTGGGGAAAACTCCTAGGGCCTGTGGAACATTAACCTGCCCCCCTTCCCCTAGCTACCCAGTCTCAACTGTAACTGCTAATCCAAACAGCCTAACGTACCTGCAGCCAACACTCAGCTCACACTGTCAGCCTGCAGACAATTCACACACGCTGCACACACTGCGCCCAGCACATGCAGCGACACACACACAGCTGGCAATCGTACACAGCCACCTGGATCCCGCAGCAAATCATCCACTGCACACACGCTGTGCCTATTTGCCAGTGCGCACAGCACTACCCGCTGTGGCACTGCCAAACCTGCACCTTACACACACTAAGGGCGACCTCCCTATCTAGGGCCGTCCCTTATCAGTTACCCACTAACCTGGTGGGGAGTTGGGGCCTACCTGGAGGGTGAGGGTACCTATCTGGATGCAGGAGCTGCACTCACTCCCTGCATCCTTCCTTCCCCTTCAGCTCCTCTGCTCCAACTGACGTGACCAAAGCCGGGGAATTTATCTATTCTCCCTCCAGGGCAGTCCTACAGCCCTATTGGCTCCTATCAAGCACCTGGTGCCTGCCTCGCTATGCCTCATGGGAATTGTAGTCCCGAGGCCCTTACTATAACATTGGGGCCGCGTGCGTTCCTCCCCTCTGCCTACACTAACTCCTAATGGCCGCCGCAACCCTTCCTGAGCTGTCCCTGCGCCTGCGCAAGCTATCTGGGGCTGCCTCAACCTTCCCCTGACTATCCTCACGCTCGCGCGACTCTTCCCTGCCTCTCGCAGCCTCCCTGCGCATGCGCGAGCTAACTGGGCCGCCGGGGACTCACTGCGCATGCGAGACCCGGCGCAACATGGCGGCACCCTATCCGCCCGGCTCCGGGAGCGCCGGGAGCCCTGAGATGCGCGTGCGGCCTTGGCAACCGGCCGCACGCTTCCCCGGCAACCCCCGAGCTGGGACCTGACCGCCCTCTCCCCTGCCACTGCCGAACGGAGCCGCCATTGGACGCGGCGGCCCCCGCGATCGGCAGTCAGGTGAGGGGGGTGCGGTAGCGCTGGGGAGACCTGGCTACACTCTCCCCCTGGTGAAACACCCAACGCCCTCGCTTGGGGAACGACATAGCATGGTACAATTTCACATACTGAATATTTTCGCGGCATAACCCGTACACATAACATATCGATTTTGCACATCAGGTTACATGATACATCACCCCCAGTAACCGAGACCAGCTGAGACCATTGATGGGATGCCCCGAACTGAACACGTGGGGGTACCTCACTTTTGCGTCCGTGAGCCTCCCCCAGAAAATTTTTCTGAAGAGCACACTCTAAAGCGACAGTTACTGGCTCTTCGCTACTTCCTCCCCCTGGTGGAAGGAGTAGCACAGTGTCTCTGAAGCAGACCTTTACCCGGTCATCCGCGGCAGGGATGCGGTAGACCAGGAGGCCAGGACCTTTCCCGCGGTCCACTACCTGGGGAATGGGGCGCTCCTTTTTGGGCTTAAAGGAGGTCAGTCTCCCTGGATATTCCTTTACACAGTCCTTGTCCCTACGGACTTGCGAGGCTTCCACTGAGAAGCGAGCACTGGGAAATGTCTCGGTTTCACCTGGCAGGGGGGAAAAAGTAGACACCTTACCCCTGCGGTGATTCATGGTGGCCAACAGGTCCTCGGGGACGCTGTCAGTTCCCACCTTGGTGGTATCGGGACCTGCCCCCGGCACTTCTGGGGCAGTCCACTTACGCGCTGAAAACTCGGGAGCGTTGGATCCCAGTCCTGGGACCACTTGTGTCGGAGCACACGGGCTCATACTCCGTTCAGAAGCCGCAACTCTGGCCTTCTCCATGGCCACCTCCATCGGAGCTTGTGGGGAGTTAGGGAGTTCCTTACCACTCCACTGGCTTGGGATGGATTCTCCCAAGGAGGACACCTCCACCAGGACGCGATGCAGAGGGGAGCCCTTCGCCCAGGAGACCAGACTTAAGGAGCCATCGTGCTCCGCGGTGACCTGGAGGCTCACCCCCGACACCCCTGGGGCAGTCGACTCACCCTTGTCGGCGTTAAGTACTGGTCCCCATTCTAGGACCAATGGTACCTCTGTAGTAGGTCGGACTGACCATTGTAGGGCACACAGGCCCACAGCAGGGTCCGCAACATCGGAAGACACCTCTTCCAGGGTACACGGAACCACAGCAGACTCTGTATCCTCTGCATTACCGCTGGGGTGGTTCGCCGGTAGGCGCATCGCCACCGATGGGATTTCCACCTTTTCCCCGGAAGATATCATGACGGTATCCTCCGCAAGGTAGTCACCAGATTCTCCTGAAATGCAGCCATTGGGTGTGGGTACGAAGCTGGCGTGCTCCGGTACCTCCACTGCAGCCGCACTCTTCTCTGCCAAGGGTTCACTTAGCTCCTTAGCTGACTCTGTAGGCTGGGGTACAATAGGCATCAAGAAAATTGCACCGCAACAATCACATTGAGGTTCCCATGCCAGTGCACCTCTAGGACAGTCACAGGTGGGGCTAAAGCACTGCGTACACGGCTCCCCATCCACCTCGGTGATCCTGAAGTCTAGTGGCACTTGGGACATAACGGCTCCCTCGTCATAGGCTTCTTGCAAGCAGGGGCACAGTAGCATAAGGAGATCTATTCCTGGCGCTCGCCAGGGCACATACACATTAGGGTGTATCCCCTGACAGTCTATCTCATCCTCATGCATCATCTCATCCTCATGCATCATCTCATCCTCAGAGATCAGAGTGTCTATCACAGCGTCCACGTATGGTTGAAGATAACCGTGCTTGCTCCCCCTGGTGGAATCTAAAGGAATTTTTACAAGGAATTGTTTTTCGCTCTGCACCGAGTCACTCACAGCACAGGGGAGGGGCTCTGATTTTCGCGCCAAACCCGGACAGAATGTTGCGACATCTTTCTGTGCACGCTTGCAGTCAGCAGCACGTGCGCTCTCCTGATTTGGCGGGAGACGCCATTTTGCTGGGTCGGCATAGACTAGGGGGTACCCTTCTGAGGGGCCCCCGGGCATGAACAGTGCGGACGGTGCCTCTGCCAGGCATATATCCTCAGTGTGAGTTACAACAAAAAGTATGGTTTTCCATGTGGACGTGGGATCTTGTTCCTCCTCTAAGACACATGCCCACGGCCACCCAGGAATTTTACACATACCCTCCCGGACCTTCTTTGCGGGTATACTAGCGGGAATGCCTCCTACCGCCACTACCTGGCCAGGTTCCATATACTGCCGCAAAGCCCAGGCAAGGACCTCGTCTCTGGACTTCACAAACATGGCGACAAAAATAGGAACGGGACAATTTAGAAAAAATGGACAGGGCACCCCAGGTGTCTCTCAGCAGCGCCTCCAAATGTAACGGGTACTCACCCACACTACATATGAGATTGGGTGGGGTGGAATACCCGTTACACTCAGACCTCCTGTGAGCCTGCAGGTATACGCACCACACCGGTAACACTACATGTTCTACTCACCCACACTATATATGAGATTGGGTGGGGTGGAATACCCGTTACATTTGGAGGCGCTGCTGAGATCGTTTGTGGGATGCCCCGAACTGAACACGTGGGGGTACCTCACTTAGATATACAATGATCAGACCTAAATTACCTACAGTGCATCTACTATGACTCAGGAAACAGATTAGGAATCATTGTAGATAACGTATTAAAAATATCAGGTCAATGTGCAGTGGCAGACACAGAAAACAAAGACAATGTTTGGGATAACCAACAAAAGTTTAGGAAAATAAAAAAGACAATTTAAAAATGCCATGGGAGAAAACCATGGTCCGTCCACATGTAGAATACTGAGTACAACTGTAGTCACCTCAGCTTGAAAAAGATGTAATGAGGCTGGAGAAAATTCAACACAGAGTGACAAGAACGATAATAGGTATGGAGCAATTACCTTTTCAGGCTAGGCTGAAAAATATTAGGGATCATATTTAATAAAAGAGATGAGCAGATGATTTGTCCTAATTTGTATTTCCTGTGAAGATAGCAGGTTTTTTTCACATATCAGAATTTGCAAATTCGTCTTAGTTCTGAGAAATCTGTCATATATATATATATATATACAGTATATATATATATATATATATATATATATATATATATATATATATTATATATATAAAGAAAAAACAAACAGCGCTAATGAAAAATAGTGCACCGCAAACTGAAATATTAGTACTTATAATAAAACATATATTGAAGGCTGTACATTAAAATACAAGTCCAATCCCGAAGGCACAGAGTTTATGATTAATCCAAATGTAGGGAATCAGATGATTGCAAAAAGCCAAAGGGAGGCAGCTGTATCTGGGAGAATCACTCCCCAAAGGAAATCTGCAAGAAAAAAAGACAACAGCGCACAACCCTAGTGCACTACCAAAAATAGGAGTTTATTATAAGGTAAAAAATGGTAATGCACCCTTACAAGAAAATAAGAGGTAAAAATCACATAAGGGTTTCTTTGGTTTTTAGAGGTACAATACCACTGCTGAGGCTTCAAATCATCTGGCACTCTGTAGGAAAAGTCAGTGTTTGTTGGTGTCAAATGATACTGGCTCCAACTTCCACACAGCTCCAATGTGCTCAGCTTTCCTCCAGCCTCTGTGTTAAATCAATAGCTCTATAACAGCCAATTACAGCAGCACAAGCAAAGAGTCCTTCAGTACACACAACACAGCACCTCGTGGCAGCGTGGTCACGGGTGCGTGATGATGTCACCCGATGGCATTTGGAGCTATTGATTTAACATAGAGGCTGGAGGAAAGCTGAGCACATTGGAGCTGTGTGGAAGTTGGAGCCAGTGTCATTTGACACCAACAAACACTGACTTTTCCTACAAACAGAGTGCCGGATGATTTTAAGCCTCAGCACTGGTATTGTACCTCTTAAAAGCAAAGAAACACTTACTGAATATGATTTTTAACTCTTGTTTTCTTGTAAGTGTGCATTACCATTTTATACCTTATACAGTAATAAACTCCTGTTTCTGGTAGTGCACTAGGGATGTGCACTGTTGTCTTTTTTCTTGCATATATATATAATATTTTTTTTTACATTTGTCTATACAAATATTCACGATTTCGAAAGAAAGAAATATTCACAAATTCTCTCTCCTATATCCTCCTGCATTATTCTACTGACCTTCCTACCTACCCAAACTAAACCCTGTCTGAGAACCCCACTACCCAGCCTCCTGGTCCCACTCCTCAATCCCATCACTGAAATAAGGGAAATTTTTCAGCCTGCAAAAATTTCAATATAGACTCTTTGATAAAATTGTATGCTTTTGCACAGGGGTTTTATTTATAAACATTCTAATGAATATCCGTGGGTTTTCAAACATAATTGTATATTCGCTAAATACTCTAATTAGTGGAGCTTTTTATACTTTTGTTCCATGTCTAATCAGAAGAGCTACTCAAATGAATGGACCACATGCACTAAACTTTATTATTCCATAAGTCACCTTATAGCTTATTCACTAGAATGGACTATTTGAGGCAATATTTCCTAAGCCACGCTGGAAGGTGTCTTTTGATGTAGCCGTGCTTAGTAAATATGTTCCTTTAGATTGGAAAAAAAAAGATGACTGAGGAGAAATGTGAATTTAAAGAAATAATGTGCACTTTAAATACAAATTGGTTTTGTAAAATATTGATGCAGAGACAATAAATAGGGAGCTTTTATTCACAAATGTACATAACACATAAAGACCATGACACACACACACACACACACACACACACACACACACACACATACACATTATGACATTTCATATTTAAAACAAATGAAAGGAAGCACTGTTTCCCTTCGTGCACAGTTAACATCTGGAATCCAATACCGCAGGAGGCTGACAGCAAATAGCATTAGTAAACTTAAAAGAGGACTACCTCTATTCATGGAGATTAAAGGGCCTATTCAATACACTTTGATAATAAAATTGCAACATTGCATGTGTTGGCATGTTCCTACAGTATCTCATGGCATGAAATTTGTGTAAAAAGGGTATTTACTAAAACAAATCGCATTTTTTTTTTACCATTTCTTACAAAAACGATATATTACACCAGTTTTTAGTGGCTTTACAAGTGAAATGAACTTAACATTCGATTTTGTTCGACCAGTCTAGAAGAGCTGCATAGAGAGAAGCTGCATCTCCCTGAATAGCTCTTACAGGTGATTGCACTGTTACATTTTATTTTTATTTAAGCAGGGGGTCTCCAAAGCTGAACCGCATTCATTTAAGCTCTGGGGACCCTCTTCTTCCTGAGTGGGTGCCAATATCTCCAGCAAGTTTAAATGTACCTTGTCACGACCCACCTGACTGGACATTTAAACTAGTACTAGATATAGGCACCCCATACTGCGGCCTGTACCTCGGGAAGCAGAAAGTCCTTGGACCTGAAAGTAATGTGGTTCAGCTATGTGACCCCTTTCTTCAATACTATGTACAACAAAAATAAAATGAAAGACGATCTTCATTACCTTAGTGGCTAACTGCTAACATCATGAAGGTATTAAACAGAAGAACCCATTTTTTTGGTGTTAGAGGGGATGGATGAAGACTCTATTTGCCATTTGGTGGGTAGTTAGGTCTCCTGGGAGGATTTACACCCTCCCTTACCTTAGAAGTTGCAACCACTAAGGTAACAAAGGTGTTAACCCCTCCCGCAAGGCCTAATCACCCACTCTGTGGCAACATCCCGCTTAACCCAACAAACCCCCACCAACTCCACATAGGAATGGACAAAAGCCCTATTAGCCATATTTTGCTATTAGTGCTTTTGCCCATTCAAATATACAGTACTGCACATTACAATAAAATACAATACAAATTATAATGCAATTAAAAATAAAAAACATTTAAGCCATTGATTATCACTGGGGGCACAGATAGCCACATTGGCAACCAATGGACACCCTACTTCCCACCCCTTCTAACCTCAAAAAACCCACCCCCACCCCTCCCACACATACAAGTAATGTGAAAAAGCCCCTGCCAGGATGAATGCCATCTTCGTCCTCATCTTCAGTGGCACCAACATTTAAATAAAAACACTATATACTGGCCAGTAACCCCTTAATTACCTTTGTGGGTGGTAAGCGCTATGGTGATTAAGGGGTTAACCCCTCACACTAATCACTCAGGAGGCCTAACCACCCTCCCTGAAGCAACTGCCCCCATCACCCACCCCTCTATCCCATCACCACACATACAAATGGGCAATAGCTCTATTAGCCAAATATAGCTAATAGCGCTTTGCCCACTTGTGTTACAACAAATAAAATATGCACAATAAAAAAAAATTGCAATAAAATAAAAACAAACACTAGGTGATAAATCCATTGATTGTCACTGTGGTATTTATGGCCTCTACAGGGGCATAGATGGCCACATTGGAAAACAATGGGCACCCTATCGTCAATCAAAGTGTTTTTTACCCTTGCCCGGAAGAAGTCTCATCCTCCTCATCCAACTGCGGAACTGTACGTGCTCCCCACAAACCGGGACCGGACCGTTGGGCTGAGGTTGGGATTGTGAATACACCGACCGTAGACCACAGAACCGGTTCTGGGTTGTGCAGTCCATAGTCAATCGTAGCCGGTTCGGAGTTGGAGAAGGCAGGGTAATCCATGGACAAGCCAGGGTCAGAGTTCGAGATGTCAGAGTAATCGATATCCAGGCTGGGGTTCGGCAACAGGTAGGCTGATGCGAAGTGCTTCAGCATAGCAGCTGAAGCACAGGAATGGCCTCTGCACGAGGAGAGGGAGCGGCCCATAATAAAGGTCTCTGCAAGGGGAGAATGCACTGGCCTAGGAACACTGCAGGGTAGCACTGGGAGACCAGCACTTCAGCACAGGAACCAGGAAGCAGACCTCTGCCAGGAGGGAAAGCAGCAGATCTCAGGAACAAGGCAAGACTAGCACTAGGGATCCAATGCTTCAGTACATGAACCAGGAAGCAGACCTCTGCCTGGGGTGAATGCAGCAGGTCTCAGGAACAGGGCAAGGCTAAGGCAGGGTGATTGTGGAAAACATAGTTACGTCCAAGAGAATCTGGGTTTATGCTCAGCAATGAGGGAAAGGGAGAGCCCAGAATAAGAAGGGCAGGGAGCCAATCCAAAGACAGTGATGTGTGGGCATTCCTCAAATGATAGAGTAGAGAGAAAGAGCTGCAGTGATTGCACGCACAGGTGATAGTGCTTGCAAATCCAAAGGAAGGTCTGTCTGAGAGCTCACCAACTCTGCAAGAGTGAGCCCCTGCCAAACCCAGGAACGGATTCCTTACAGGCACCAATCAACTCTTGACCCACAAAGCAATGATCGTAAGCTTGAAGTACAGCATGATGCGCAGAACTCTATGATCCTCCGCTGCTTGAAGAGAAGTAACTGGTGAGTAGATCCTCTTATCTTCTTTATTTTCATCTTTCTTTTACTCTTATTTAAGACTTGATAACAAATATATAAAAAAGTTAATAACTTGGTGCATTAAGATACACTGATGTGAAAAATGGCATAACATAAGGCAGGAATATAAACTATGGGATTCAAGTGTGTCCCGGGCACATAAGAAAGGGTTAAAACTTTTTAGAGTCTACAAATTACTCCTTTATAAATATAATGGATTGGGGGGGGGGGGGGTGAACTCAGAGGTATTAGTGAGGAGTCCCTAGAGACCTTGTCTGATCCCTGGGATCTGGAAATGAGCAATACTTAGTTGAGCTGGGGATAATCTTGTTTAGACTGAGCAGGACTTTTCCATCGGGTTATTGCTGATTCTAACTGTGCATGTTTCTTCCGGGGAATGCTTGATTGAGAAACCATATCTTTGGACCTCCTCACGGTTTGGTAACCAGATATAGCTTCAAGCTTACTTCAGGTCTTACATTGAAAAAACGGGGGACCATAGCTAGATGTGGACTTAGTGTGTGGATGGGGTTGCCTCCCACATGGATGTTTGGAATTTACTGATAAGTTTGCGCAACACATGGCATGTTAACACCATTAGACCATGGCTCAGTCAATGTAGTGGGGGTTAAGGCACCAGCTATTTACAGTATATTCTAATATTGAGATCTGCACATAATATGAACATTTAAACCACAAAAACATGTAACAGAACATGAGCCTGGGCTGCTTAAACATCTGTGACTATAATAATCAATAGAGTTCACTTAGCGTCCAGGGCCTTGCTCCACTTCCTCTGGTCTCAACACGGCCCCCACTCCTGTACCCACAGACCAGTTGATGGGTCCTACCATGCAGCACAAAGCAAGGGGGAAGTTAAAATCGCTGCCGCGGTATAACCGGAGCAAAGGGAGGAGGTATGGAACTTTGCAGCAAGTTATTTTGTGGCATTGATTAGGTTAGTGGGGGTACACATCTCCCCCCACAAACACCAAACCTCACTAAAGATTGTTCTGTCCTAGGTAAGTTCAGGTCTGTGTTGTTACCTGTTGGCTGTTATGGCCTTCTCGTTGGGGAACTCTGGGCCACTCTGGTCTCTGGGGCCTTAGCATAGTTGATTCTCTGCCTGAAGCCTATGATATATTGCAGCAATTCCCACTCTGGATAACAGGTCTATGCCTTCAGGAAGGTAACTGGCAATCATTGTTGTCCCTTTGTGAAGTATCATCAAACAGAAGGGGTAACACCATTTGTACCATATTTCTTTCTTCTGAAGTCCTGCTATTATTGGCTGCATCTACTGTCTTCTGGTGAAGTTTGTTGGTGAATGATCTGCATATACTGTATCCAGAAAGGGTCGCAATTTAGGTTCAGAGTGGGGTAGGATCTCACTGCCTGCACTAGAGATTTCTTTGTATGGAAAAAGTGGAATCTTATGATTATATACCTGGGCAGCTCAGATGATTCAGGTTTAGCCCGAAGAGCTCTGTGTGTACAGTCAGGGTAAATTATTCTGCTTTCAAATAGGGTAAAAGTTGCTTTAGAATGTGTTGAACAATTTGGTCTCTCTGGGAACCACCCGTCCCCTCGCCCTGTATCTGTCCACTCTTCGAAGGGAGTCCATCTCAAGTTTCACCTCTCAACGCCAACTGGAATATAGCTTTCAGGCTGTTATGTAATTATACAATGTATTTCTTAGTCTTGGCTCGTCAAACAATCCCCCGACTCAGAATCTGAAGTGCCACGTTAGAAGGCACCATATTCTGGCCTATGTTGCGTGTCATCCCAGCCCTTGAAGAAGTCCTCTGCGGCCAGCTGCTGCCTTTTTTGTGTTTTTTGAAGGCACAATTTGGGAAGATAAGGGAATATTCCAACTCTCCTGGCTGCAGCTTGGCCGTTTGTAGCTCTTTTTTTTATGCTTTTGTAGCTGGTTAGTGCCCGCTTGGCACAGAGCTCGACTAGGTCACAGCTATCTTGGTCGACTCTGCCCAAGCGCCCCATGAATTTTATTATTTGTCTTAACTCTATGCACAGGACATACTTGAAAATGAGAGGTAACTCTCAATGTATTACTTCCTGGTAAAATATTTTATAAATAAATAAATACAATTCATTTTTTGATATATTACGTGTGCATTTATATTTTTTTAGTTGCCATCATCCTACAGTTGCTCTCTCCCCAATTTGCCTTTTCTCAGTTAATACCTAAAGGATTTGAATTGCACATACTTGAATTATTAATTAATTAATTATGTAGCAGGTGTACCCCTGCGGTACTACAACTACGTGTGCTGCTGTCACCTGTGGGGCTAACAGGAGGCCTGAACCTTCGCCACTGGGAGCCTGGGGTATACTTACACACGGTGCAGCGCCCCCACTGATGAGGTATCCCAACGTGGTGGGAGTGTTCCCTTATCAGACCAACAATACAGTACTATAACTTCTGCATAACTCTCATTGCATAGACATCATAATTATCATGTTACCACCCCACATGTCAATCATGGCTGATCATCAAGGATTATCCGGGTCAGGACTATGACCAGGGAGGTAGTATAAGTGCACCAATGGGCCCCAACACAGGGAAGCGCTATCCCTCACACTCACATTAACATTATAGCTGGTGGACACTCAGAGGTTAAGTGCCCTGGCACATTGGTACACCAAGGACAAAGGGTGACGCAATGCCCCATGCCGCAAACACGCTGCTCCTTGCAGGAATGAGTACACCGTCTGATTCCCCCAGGGGAGGGATCCTTTGAGAACAGTCTCTGCTATTGAGTCAGATACTCTTTCAGCCACACGCTGTACTGACAGTCAGGCACTGTCCTGCAGCATCTCTTTCTCTCTCTACGAGTATAGTGAAGGAGTCCCTATCTTAAGGCCGTTCCCTATACCATACAGTTATTCTACCGTTTCTCTGGGGACTAACTTGCCCTGGCGGTTTACCTCTGGCCTAGTCCCTGGAGCACTGCTCTGTGGACACTACCTGCACCTTCAGTGTCCAGGTCTTGACTCCCCACTTCCTGGCCCAGCAGGCAGTAGTCTTTCCTTCTTTCAGAAGCAATCCAGCTATCCCATTGGCTATCTTGTGTCATCAGGCAGCCTCTCCCTAAGCATCATGGGAGTTGTAATCTCTCTGCTGCACCATTAACATTGGAATCGCGTGCGCATAGGACACTGCGCATGTGTGACTCTAATGGCCGCCGCGACCTTGCCCTGCTTATTGCTCGACCTTCCAGGCACTCTCTCAGCTCCTCTCCGGTTCTGCGCATGTGCGACTCTGCGCTCGTGCCCGCGCACGCCTAACATGGCGATGCCCTGTGATACATACTGAGGTTAGGAGGGGGAAACCGGGACCGTGGGGAGACCGGCGGGTACCTAGCTACATCTTTAAAGAGCTGTTGAACCTTTACAGTACTCTGCTTCACAAATGCTTTCAGAAAAATGTAACAACATGTACAGTAAATCAACATTTCATTCTATTTTCATACATCATTGTCCTCTTTGTGTAGTTCAGTGGGAAATTAACCGGACAACTTCTGAAGGGGATAAGCACAGAAAAACAAAGGTGAATCTCTAAAGTTAATTCCTGCTCTTAAATAATGTGTTCTGTCTTGCTGAATTGTAGATGTGTTCTTAAATTTAAATCTCTACTTAGATTCAGAAATTCAACCTGTTCAAAGAAAAAGGCAAAATTAACATTAGGAATACAGATTCCTCTGTCTAGAACTCAGAACCTGCTCTGAAAACTCAACATCAATTGTACAGCATTTTCTGAGCCTGTGCAACATTTCTACAATACTTTAATAAGGTTTACTTTTACATTTCCCCTAAACTCTCTAAAACTACCACAGACAAATCAAACTTCCCTAATCCTAGATTCATTTATTGGAATATTAGAAAAGAAAGGGATGTGGTTATATTGCTGGCATGTTATTTAAGTAATAATCCCCAAAGAACAGGGCATTACTGGCCAATAATGCCCTGGCTGGGTTAAAGACCCTGTTCTGGGAAAATTATTACTATTATAGGCTAAATGTAGGGTTATTTGTAATTTTTCATAAAAAAGATACACTTTTGTAGTCATATTGATTTTTATCAGCATGATTGTCTACATTCTTATGCTTTTACTGCAATTTTATTAAAAATAAATTGTACATACACACAGCCCCCTCTATACAGACACACATACACTGCAGCCCCCCTCTATACACACAAACACTCTGCAACCCCCCCTCTATATACACAAACACACTCTGCAGTCCCCCCTACATACTGTGCAGCACCCCTCCTCTACACCCACAAAACACACTGCAGCCCTCCTCCCCCTCTACACTCACAAAACACACACAACACACAGCAGCCCCCTCTACACCCACAAACACAGAAACACACTGCAGCCCCCTGTAAACCCACAAAACTGCAGACACACACACACACACATACACACCAAAACACACTTTGCAGCACTCCTCCAGTATCTACACCCACTGACACACACACACACACACACACACACACACACACACACACACACACACACACACACACACTGAAGCCCTCCTCTACACCCACAAAACACACTGCAGACACACCAACAAAACAGACTGCTGCTCCCCGCTACATCCACAAAACACACACCAGCAGCCCCCCTCTACACCCACTGCAGCCCTCCTGTAAACCCACACACTGCTGACACACACACACACACACACAAAACACTCTGCACCTCTCCTCCACCAACAGAACACACTGCAGCACCCCCTCTGCACCCACAAAACACACACTGCAGACAAACACAAACCAACAAAACAGACTGTGCCACCTCTACATCCGCAAAAACACACCAACAGCCCCCTCCCTACACCCACTTCAGCCCCCCAGTAAACTGTACACACTGCAGACACACAAACCAACAAACACTCTACACTCCTCCTCCACCCTCAAAATACACACTGATGACACACACACTGCAGCCCCCCTCTACTCCCACAAAACATACCCACAGCAGACACACACCAATAAAACAGACTCTGCTGCCCCCTCTACACCCACAAAGCAAACACACAAACATTTCCCTTCACTCTCCAGTGCTGAGCTCTCTGCAGACAGGGTGGGGGAGGAGTCAGTGCATTCTGTCCAATCACCTCCCCTGTCTAAGAGCTGATCTCACTCTTTGTGAATGAGAACTGAAAGCTGATTTTTTATTAAAATTTGCCCTAAAGGTAAAGAAAGCAATTAAATAAACAAAGAACCACTTTAAACAGGGGTTTATGCTCTCTGCAAGCCCTTTGTGGGAGCTCAAAACATACACAACCTCTGCTTGTTCTAGTTCTAGGTGCTTTAGCACTCACATTTTCATATCTGCTTCGCAAACTGATGCTGCACAGGAGAGTACGTCTAGCACCCATGCCACCATCGTCATCATCATCAGTGGTATTGTTTATCATCATCCCTATAACACCAAAATGATCTAAATTCATGATCAAATGCATTGTCGACATCAGAGAATAGTGATTGTGTTAGGGGTGATTGTGTTAAGTTACAATGCCTTTAATCTGTGGTTTTCATCTCAACTTGTGACAGTACCCTGTCTTATTGCTGCAACCACCTTTTGTCATACTGACTATCTAAGGTTGCCTGCCACTTTGTGTAGATCATCACGAGTACCAATAACACCACTTTTAATGGATTTACCTTAATCAGAATCATCCCCGCCAATGCTGCCGAAACCACATCAACGACCTACGCCAAAACTATGTCTACCTCATCATATATTACCGTAACACTAAATGTAATGAACCTTAAAAATATATTATTTAATTTATTTTTAAGGTTCATTACATTTAGCGTTACGGTAATATATGTTTTAAGTATACCTAATAAAAGTTACATTTTATATACATACATACTGTGCACATAAGTGAATTTTCTTTTTGGAGCACAAACGATTTTGTGCTCCTCTGTTTCCCTGATTCACTTTAATTCACAGTCGCACCTATTGTTCCTTACAATTATCGATATTTATCACGCACTTACATCACAATCAGTATAATTTAGTTGATCACTCCCCATCCCTCCCCCTTTCTTTGCGATTTAAATTGTCCGCCAATTTTTTTTATGAAGGCTTACAGTATAGGCCCGTATAACTGCTATTTCAACTAGTAGACATGTATAGAGCTATATTACTATGCAATGGCATCGAGTGAGGGACTGCTGCTATTGTTGTTTGTACTGCTGCAGCTGGAGTACAGCACTGGATATATTATCCCTGACTGTCCTTGCCATAAATTCTCAGAGTTACAATTAAACTGTTCAGGAAGCTTAATAATTATTCTTGTGATTATTTTTCACAGTGGAAAGCTTTTCTTTCATTTTTGTCACCTCAAATAATGAGAGACATAGATTTAGAGATGACGATGTTGCCATTTTTAGAAATATAGGTCTCCAATCCGAGGAGCTATAGAATCACATAATCACTCGCATCAGGCTTGCTAATGTGTCACAATAAGCAATACTTTTTAATAGGATTAGAATACCGTGAACATAAGAAATGTGCCATTTTGTATTATTAGCATATTCATTTTATTTCATAGGATAATTTCAGTATTTTAGAAAGGTGTTGTTTATATGCACATTGCTTTGATATTTGGAACAGACAATAATATAATAATAATTAAATTATTTTGTGCCTGCGGAATTGACAACAATGGACTTTTCTATTTCTTATTTTCTTTCATTGTATCTCTGAACCGCCTCTTTAAATTTTACTGTGTGCATGATGATATATTGTTATGTAAAAAATATAGAAATCAGAATTTCAAAAGCAGTACATTGAAATAGTAGATTATATTCCCATAGGCAATTCTCTTACAGTTTTGTATTTTACTAGCCTTGATGTGGCTCACAATGTTTGTTTTAATCTATCAATGTATGCTATGTATTACATCTGACATGCTGTCATAGAAGCCCTTAAGATATTTTTCAGTATTTTTTCAGATGCTTTGCAGAAACAAAGAAAAATAGACCTACTGTATGTTTTCGAATAAAAAAGATATTTTGCATGTAACTGTTGTTTTTTTTTTTTACTCTATGTAGATAACAAATTTTATAACAGATTTATTTGTCCTCTGCAATACAATAGAATACTGTAGCTTATGAAAAAATAAAAATTAACAATACCTCCTAATACTAAACTGAATAAATGGTAGATAATTAAAAATAATAACTTTATTTCATATAGCGCATTTCTCCCAATGGGACTCAAACGCCTTCACAATTACAGTATAGTTCGCGGTATGCAGCCCATAATAATTTTACAGACACCATCCCTGCCCAGATGATCTTACAATCTATGTTTTTGGTGCCTAAGGCTCAGGGTGATAAAGTGACTTACCCAAGGTCACAAGGAGTTGACACCGCAATTTAAACCAGTCTCCCCTGCTTCAACCCCAGTGCCGTTGTGATTAGTCGATCAGTCGATCATTCTCTCACTTCATCTCTCTCTCCAGGGTCTCTGTCCACAGAGACTAATTTAATAGTAGTCCAGAGATTTAAAACTCATGTTTCTACTTTTCAGATATACACATTTGTTTCTATTATGTGATTTGTTTTGTTATTATGTGACCGATACTTTTTGTACTAGGTTTGGAGATGAATGAAGCTGAACACTTAGGCCCTTATTCTGTAAGTGGTAATAAGCGCAGATGAAATGCTAGAAAAGAACCAATCAATGGGTCTTTTATGTGATAGCATGTCATCTGCGCTTATCACACCGTACAGAATATGGGCCACAGTAATTTTTCGTTGGTTTTCATTTTAGCAATCACAGTTAGGCTCACATGGGAGACTTGCTGAAGTAACTATGGCAATGAGAGGCTTCTTATAGTAAATCAGATCTGCCTTTCATTAACCCCTGAAGAAGCTGTTATAGGAACGGAGAAATGCATTGGGCGCCATCCGGGTGAGAGCTGTGATATCCTGCATCTAACTTCAAGATACTCACCAGTCCCTTCCAGTGATCCCCAGAAGCAGAAGTGCCAGAGAAGACACTGAGACACTGACGCTGCCTGGAGGAAAGTACTGACAGTGCACAGACTCACCAGATATGGATCTTTACTTTTAAGGCTTATCATTAAGCTTTCGGATTGTGAGTGTAAACTTTTTTTTCTTCTGTCCTGCTTTTAAACATTAAACTTGTTGTGCTATGGTCTTGGGTGTTATTCTTGCACTTGTTTTTGGATAGATATCCATTTGAACTCAGGGTGCTAAAGAGGACCTCATCACCATAAGCAGCATAAACAATTTCCATTGATATTCCCAACAGTATCTAATAAAGCTCTTTACAAGAGACTTACTTAAAGCCTTATTTTATTTGTGAGATCCAGTAATACTCGCATGCACATTTTCCCCAAATACATTGAAATTTAGTATGCACACTGATGTATGTTTTCACCTTCTCTTATTTCCATTTTCTGTGTGTGTATATGTATATTATGGACAGGCACAACCTTCTTAGTAAAAAGAGAAACTCTATTATATGAGCAATAACAGACCCCAATTTTCACTTACTGTACATCTAAGGTACCTCACATGCATTTAGTCAGAGACAGGTGAGTAGTCCACACCATACAGTATAGTCACCACTGTCCAGGTTAGGTGTATAAAGGGTAGTCCAGAAGACAAATGTCTTTTTCAAGTCCTGTTTTAGCCGGAATACAGCAGGGCACTGAGCAGTTGCGTTCAAGTCCACGTGGACAGTACTAATCCGTCGGTTTCCGGGTACACTCTGTTTGTCTACAGTACATCTGATGTCACGTGTATCTCGCGTCTCCTCCAACTTAGCACAGCGCCAACAAATGACTCTTCGCGTTTGGCTGTATATAGTTTCGGCAAGGGATGGTGGCTATGAAAATTGAGTCACATATACTTCCTTGCAATTAGTATAAATCATTATACAATTATAATATAAAATACATTAACAGGTATTCCCCCTACCCTAAGGGAATAATGCCACTACTACAGTACTGGTGCTACCTGTTGGATATACATAAGGTCTGAGCCTCTGCTCATAGGTAGCCTGGGGTGACTTTATGTTCTGTATACTATATCTCTATATGGTGCAGCTCCTCCACCTATGAGGATCCTGGGGCAATAGTATTGACTCCTCATAGCACTCATATCCCTAGGTTATACTCCAATAACACCCTCACAATCAATAAAATAACTCCTTTACTGTGGTCCTACAGAAAGCATAACATGACACTTGCAACCCAATGCACAGAAATACAATAGTAAAAACAATAGTTCAAAAAGTAGCTAGCCCCAACTAGTACCTAGGGTGCCCGTGCACTTGTGACCCAGTGTCCTGTGAGCAAATCCCTCCCCCTTGTGTATGATGCACAATACCACCCTGGATCAATGTCTAGCCAGGCCACACTTCCAGCAGGAGAAAGCGCAGCAACCATGTCCCATGTTGCGGGGTCTCCAACACAAGCCCCTCACACCTTAGGGTCCTGGGTGATGTTTTTTCCGCAGGCCACAGTGGGAAGCCTCCCTCTGCGCTCCAGTCTGCTCCGATGGGTTCCGCTGAGCTATCTCTCTCTACCGGAGCTCCATATACTTAAGGCCAGCCCTGCACACTTGTCTGTAGTGAAAGGAATCTATCTGGGGCCTAGGGGCAGGTTTGGGCCTTGTCCGGGAGCTTGGCAGGCTCCCCGGACACTACCATCCTCTTCCCTGGCTCCGGATGATCTGACAAGGTAACCCTTGTACTGTACTGCAGAGGAAATACTGTCAGTTTTGGCTTTTCCTTCCGTCCGCACCAGTAACAAAATGTCCACCGCTGTGCTGCACACCACCTACAGGTATACTTAAAGCTGCAGTTCAGTCTTTTTTTTAAAACAAATTAAAAAAATTTTTTTAATTTCAATAGTTTTATGTGTGCAATTTCTAATTACCTAAAGAACTGTATAGCTGCAGGTCAATTCGTTCTCCATGTATTGATAGGTCGAAATTTGGTGACATAATTAGTGAAGGGATCTGTTTATATTCTGCTTGTCTGTCAGTGGAAGCTCATGAATATTCATGAGCACTGCTGCACTGACGTGCTAGAGGGAGGGCAGGGCTGACAAAGGGGTGTGCCAGGGCTTGTGACAGGGCATGAAGGGGCAGTGCTTTAGCAAATGGCTGTTAAAATAGAATACAAGAAAATTGGTCTTTCAAAGTTGTTTTTTTAAAAACAGAAAATGCTAAAAGTATTTTTTCTTACTACAGAACTGATTTATTTAAAAAAACACACATGCAGGATATTGACTGAACTGCAGCTTTAACATGTGTGCCAACAACAAGATGGCCTCAACAACTTTCCCGATCCTTCAGCCACAGAAACAGCTCCCTGCTTTACTATGGGTGCATTCCTGATTGGCTGTAATGGCCCATGTGAATATACATCCCCCGCAGGGCTTCTGGGAGTTATAGTCCTGCTATTTTACATCAGCCAATATGTCTCCTATGGAGGTACGTAAGAGGAGCACCCTGCTCAGTTTATAAAGTGCATATTTGATACAAAATTCATATATAGACATACTGTACTGTATGCAGAATACTGCTGCGGCAGCCTTTATTCTTACATTTGCCACTAATTGGCCGGGGACTTACTCCGGCTGGCGCCGTGACTAAACAGCGCGCCAGCCGCATCCCCTCCGTGCACCCCCTCCACTTCGCGCGCATTTTTGTTCCCCTTCCCGACCCCCTAGCTGCTCCTGCCTTTGCCCCTCTGCTTCCCCGCACCCCCGCTTACCTCACTTCAACTTCAGGGGTGTCGGGGAAGCCGGGGAAGCCGGGGAAGCCGGGGAAGCCGGGCGCACCACATGACAGTGACGTCACAGTGACGCGCCGACATGCCGCCGTCACCACGCGGCCCGCACGCATCCAGCCGTGCGGGAAAGGTAAGAATTAAATGTGACACCAGTGTATATTAATTTTACCTTTGTTCCAAAAGGGGATAACTGTCTTAGAGTAAAGCTGAGTTTATCTATGCTACATCCAATTATCTATCAAATACTTACAAATTCAATTAGACTTTCAGACAAAGGGAATGGGGGAAATAATTGTCTCTATGATTTAAATCGTATATTGCATATATCTATATTTACAATAGAATTCAGAAAAATAATCTGATAATTCATTAATTGACAAATAACAATAATTAATAGATAATAAAAATTATAGTAAAAATGAATAAAATACATCTAATATTCTATTTTATTTGAATTCACAAACATATATACAATGACATAATTTCTAAGAAATACTATTAAAGAAAATGAATAATATCTGTGTTCATTGCACCCAAAAGGTGTTTCAGTGTGTAAATTGTATATCCATTGTTCTTCTTTTTGTAACAACAATTTATTACGATCTCCACCTCTGACATTTTATTCTTCGTGTTCTGAGCTTATGAATCTGAACTGAGTCAGATCATAATCATGGTGCAACAAAACATTTCTTGGTAAATTGTGTAGTTTTTTTATTCAACTGCAAGTGTTTATTTTAGCATTTTAATATTATTTATGTGTAATATTAAATTCCTGTTTAGTTTTCCCTATATATTCCAATTTACATGGACAACTAATTTTGTACACAATGAATTTAGATTTGCAGTTAATAAAGTTGTTAATTTTGTTAACACTGCCCGTAGGTAATGAAAGATTTTTGCGGATCTGTATTGTTAGCTTTATAATTGCCTGTCGGTTTGCTAGTCAACTAAATGTTGCCATCATCTTGTTTAGTGATTTTTTTAAATAAACTTGGACTAATTCATTTTTTAAGGAATGTGGCTTTTCTAAAGCCAATGTTAGGTTTATTCTCCAAACAGCTACTGTACCTAAAATAAGGTCTTTCTTGAAAATTCTCCAATGTTTATTTAAAGCCTTCTAAATGTTATAATGCATTGGATTGTATTTCTTTATAAATAGAGGATTCGTATTATTGAAGTTATTTTTCTTCTTACATTTCTTCTTTCTTCTTTATTTAATTAAGTGCTCCTATCTATGGCAAACTTTATATTTAGAACTGTCTCAACACATTGTTTATCATATCCTTTACTAGAGAATTTGACTTTGAGATCCTCTGCTTTTTTAGGAAGTTCTTATCCTGGGAGTTATTTTGTTTTAGTCTTGACAACTACCCATTAAGGATGTTATTCACCTATTTTACACGGTGATTACTTTTAGGGCATATATATGTGCAGGCATCTACCTCTCTAAAAAGTTGCATGTACAGAGGCGACACACTTTATTCTAACTCGGCTAGCTCCGCGAATTTCAGATTATCCCGGTTATCTGCGGTTTTGTGTCGTTTTCTCCCGGGGTGTATTGCGTTATTTTCGCGGCTGTGATTTAAGAATTTTATTCCCGCTGTCTGCAATACTGCAATGCCGTGTAAAACTCATGGGGGCGTTTGCGAGCTGTTGTCTTTGAAGCCGAGAAGCCGTCCCCTGGCGAGATGTGTTTGCAGCAGAGAGAGATCCGCTGCGCTCTCTGCGCAAACATCGGCACATTAAAAATTATTTAAAATACATTTTTCTTCATAGTGTGGATGTGCAGGGGGTGTCTGTATGGAGAAGTGTTATTTGTAGTACAGTATGGTTTTGAAGGACCATAACTCGATCCCCTGGTCGGAAGTTACGAACCGTAGCCTGTCTGTTGTAAAGGTTGCGTTGGGCCCTCTGTGCCTCTTCTAGATGCTGTCTGACTATGGGGGTAATATGCGCAATACGGTCTTTCAAATCTTCCACAAATTGGATGACATTTTTCCCTGGCACAGCTTGTTGCTCCCACTCTTCTTTGAGGCTATCCAGAATCCCTCTTGGGCGTCTCCCATACAGGAGTTCAAATGGGGAAAACCCCGTAGAGGCCTGTGGTACCTCTCGGATAGCAAACAAGAGATAGGGCAACAAGGTGTCCCAGTTCTTCCCATCACTAGCGACCACCTTTCTCAACATCATCTTCAACGTCTTATTAAATCATTCTACCAGTCCGTCCGTTTGCGGATGGTACACAGAGGTTCTTAGGGACTGTATTTTTAGCTCTACACATAAGTCTCGCATAAGCTTAGATGTAAACGGGGTACCCTGATCTGTCAAGATTTCTTTCGGTATCCCAAGTCGGGAAAATACCTGTAACAATTCCTTAGCTATAGCTTTGGAGGAAGTGTTACGTAAAGGTAGTGCCTCTGGATATCGAGTGCATAGTCTAGGATCACCAGAATGTACTGATGACCCTTGGCAGATTTTTCCAAGGGACCCACTATATCCATGGCAATCCTCTCAAATGGGACCTCAATAATAGGCATAGGGATCAATGGTGCCCTCAACCTTGGTCGGGGGGCTGTCAACTGACACTCGGGACAAGAGGCACAGAATCTCTTTACTGCATTACAGTATATATCCCTGGCCAGTAAAACCTTTTTAGGATTCTTTGCTGTGTCTTCTCTACGCCCAGATGACCCCCCAACAAATGAGAGTGTGCTAGCTCTAGGACCTTCCTCACTAAGGAACTGGGTACCAACAATTTTTCTATTTCTTGGCCCTCCTCTTGGCTCACATGGTATAACAAGTCATTCTTAATATAGAAATGTGGATAGGATTCCTTTGTGGTTCCTTCTACCGGGACCCCATTAACTTCTACCGCCTGGCTAAACCCATTTTTCAACTGGGGATCATTAGCCTGTTCTCTACCAAAGTTAGTTATGGACAGTTCTATATTCTCAAAACCTTCCTCATCGGGAGTTTGGTCGGTTACCTCCAAGGGTAACTCATATACCTGAGCCTCAACAGGCCCTGTCTCGGACAACTCTTCTCCCTCTGGTCTCTCTCCGTTAGGAGTAGTGACCAGTGCTAACTGGGGTGGGGGTGTACCTCTTTTTTTTTCGGTCCTATGTTCTCGTTTTGACTTAGGGGTTTTAGACACCTCGGCGACTAATTCGGGGTCTGAAAATGGAAAAAGCTCATCTGGAGTAGGATTGTTCAAGGTGAGCTGTCCTCTGATCAGGGTGTCAAAACCAGGGAAATTACAGCCTAACACTAGGGAATGGGGTAACTTTGGTACAACTGCTGCCATAGTTTCGATGACTTGCCCCTCGACCTTTACTTTTATCAGAGTTGTGGTGTACGGAAGCGTACACCCATGTACACATAATACCCGCAACTTCTCACCCTGGGGTAACTGGAGAGGCTTAACCAACTTCCCGGATACCAAGTTAATATTGCTCCCTGAGTCTACCAGTGCGGAGACTGGTTTTCCATTTAACATCACCGTGGTGAGGAAGTTGTGGGTACGTTTTCCCTCGTGGGTCATACCCACCACTCCACAAAATTCAGATTTCACAGAACTATATGCACACTCCATTGGCTCACACAACTGTGGACAGTGAGCCTTAATATGCCCCGTCTCCCCACACTCAAAACAAACAATTGGTCCAGTTCGTTCTTGAAACCCTTTCTGAAATTTAGAGTTTCTGTCCCTCTCCGGGTTTTCTTCCACCCGCTCAAATCGTGCGAACGGTCGTGGGTCCTGGCGCCAGCGCTGGCCTCTACTGGTCGTGTTGGGATGTGGGTTGTAGTTGGTGCGAGTGGGGCGTGACAGTTCACGGGTAGCCAGAAACTGCTCCACTGCGCCTACCATGGCATCACAAGACAGGGGATCTCCCTGTCCCACCCACTGTTGAAGGTCCTGGGGTAACGCTCGAATGAAGCGGTCCAACACCACCATCTCCAGGATCCGTGCCGGGCTATGTTCCTCTGGTTTTAGCCACTTGGTCGCTAGGTGAATCAAATCCCATAACTGGGATCTGGGCGGCTTCTGTTCCTGGTATTTCCACTTATGGAACCTCTGTGCACAAACTGCGGGAGTCACACCAATCCTTTCAAGGATTTCGCTTTTCAGACAGTCATAGTCTGCTGCGGCTTCATCGTCAAGGTCACAATACGCTTTTAGGGCTTCCCCCAGTAGAAAGGGTGCGATAATCCAAGCCCATTTGGAGCGGGCCCACCTTTCCCGGGAAGCGATTCGCTCAAAGGACCTGAGGTATCCCTCGACGTCATCGTGCGGCGTCATTTTCTTTAGGTACTCGTTCACCTGGACGGGCCGCGGCAGGGCCGTACTTGACAAGCCCATTTTAATCTGGGTCAGCTGCTCAATCAGCTGCTTCTGTGTGTCTGCAACAACATCAAGCTGGGCTGCAAATTACCGGTTCGTCTCGCGTTGTGCAGCCGTGCTGTCCTGTCCCTGTTTGTTAGCTTCTTGCTGGATAGCGGTGCTGTGTACTAAGGCCTTCACAACGTCCTCCATAGTGGCAGCTACTGTGTGGACAGTTTCCACCAGATGCAATCTGTAGCTCCGCCTCTTTTACAGGGTGTTCGACAACCCACTTCTGACACCACGTGTGACAGGATGGTCATGGTAAGTGAGGAGACAACACGTCTTTTCCGGTGAAATAATGCTGATGGGTTTATTTGTCCAAAAACGGTAACTAAACAATGGGTACACTGTCCCTTTAAAATTGAAACGAAACAAAAATCCTAACCCCGGTCGGGGTACTAGCTAAACAAAAGTGCAGGCTAACTATCCGGCTGGCTAGCTAACCTATTCCAGCCCAATAAAGTACAGCAAACGCAGTTGGCTCCTTACCTGGGAGCTTTATTCTTCCCTCTTGGGAAAGGATCGCTTTGGGCAGCTTGTGTCTGTCTTAACACTTCCTCTGTCTTCCCTCTATGCCTCAGAGAGAGAGACTGCCGCCCAAGAGGTATTTCCTCTTCTAAAGCAGGTGAATGAGCTTAATTCAAATCACCTGTGGTCTGCTTGACAAGCTGAGTTAACCCCTCGTTTACTGGATAGCATGCATACTGCCATCTCCTATTCACATACACGGAGTCAATGACCCTGTCACCAATATATATATGGATAATAGATTAATTGCCCATTATTAAAAACATTAACTAGCATATTCAAATAAATAATAAAGTGCTACTGACCTCATCAATAAGAAGTCTCCATCGCCAGCAACATCCTTGTCTTGCCCACAAAATACATGGCCAAAACAAAGCCAATACATTGCAATTACATTCAGATATCAATTAACCCCTTAAACACCTTATCGGATAATAACCGCAAAGGTAATTAAGGGGTTAAGCCACACTGGCCCGATACCCACCCTTCACCCATGAATTTGTACAGTGGCTTCATCATGCAACTATATATATATATATACATACAGTGTTCGATAAACCTATACATTTGCACGCCCTGGGCGAGTGGATTTAACATCGTGGCCAGCTCCTATTGGCCAAACAGCACACGTGTGGTACTAGGTGGCGAGTAGATTTTTTTGTTCGGCGAGTAGATTTTTTGGTGATTTGTCGACCACTGTATATATATATATATATATATATAGAATTAATATATATATATATATATACAGTGGTCGACAAATCACCAAAAAATCTACTCGCCGAACAAAAAAATCTACTCGCCACCTAGTACCACACGTGTGCTGCTTGGGCCAATAGGAGCTCGCCACGATGTTAAATCCACTCGCCCAGGGCGTGCAAATGTATAGGTTTGTCGAACACTGCATATATATATATATATTAATATATGAATATATATATATATATATATATATATATATATATATATATATATATATATATATATATATATATATGTATATATATATATAGTTGCATGATGAAGCCACTGTACAAATTCATGGGTGAAGGGTGGGTATCGGGCCAGTGTGGCTTAACCCCTTAATTACCTTTGCGGTTATTATCCGATAAGATGTTTAAGGGGTTAATTGATATCTGAATGTAATTGCAATGTATTGGCTTTGTTTTGACCATGTATTTTGTGGGCAAGACAAGGATGTTGCTGGCGACGGAGACTTCTTATTGATGAGGTCAGTAGCACTTTATTATTTATTTGAATATGCTAGTTAATGTTTTTAATAATGGGCAATTAATCTATTATTCATATCTGGATAATAGTTATTTTGCAAATTATTGTACTATAGGTGTTGGGGGGGGGGGTGTATGTATTGAATGTATAGGCCAGGTTTATTTTTTTTACATTCAGGGTTTGTTCCGTGGTTCTGCGTGGGACCTCTGGAGACCACCTGTGGGTCTCCTCGGGTATCTCACGGGTATCAGGCTGGTGGTTCCACGGGTGACACATGCGGGGATGAAGCGGTGGCCTCACATCTGTGGGAGCACCGCGGACCCGTAGTCTGCGGGGATGAAGCTGTGGCCTCACATCTGTGGGGGCACCGCCGACCCATAGGTGCGGGGATGAAGCTGTGTGGTCCCACTTCTGTGGGGGCACCGCGGACCCGTAGTGAGCACTCATGAGTTCCCCAGACCACCGTGGGAACCACCCGAGGCCCCGCAGACACCTGTGGGTCTGACCCGGGGCTCCCAGACATCCTTGGGCCTACCGTGGGGACCCAATTGTGGCCCACGGTGACCCAAGGAGACCACCTGGGGGCCATGGTGCTGGCGGGACCAACCAGCAGGCCTCCAGAACCTGTTTGAAAAGGGCTGCTGGTACCCTGTAGGTGTAAGGAATCCACTCCTCGGTTTGCTGGTTGCCTTACCTTGCAGACTTGTGCAATCCTGGAGCACTTCCCCTGATATTTCCTGCAGCCTGGATTCACTCACCAAAGCAATACTGCCTTCTGCTATTGGCTTACTGACCTTTAAGTATTGCCTTCCCACAATGCTCCCTGCCGAGCATAGTCCTTCCTGGATGTCACAAGTGTTCTGCCATAAGCCCTTGGCTTGTCTGTGTGTGTACTAACCTCTCAAGTTGTTATTCCCTAGTTCCTGAGGCCTGCTGCTAGTCTTCATGCAGGGGCCTGTATTTCCTGATTACCCTGTGTATCCTGAGGCCGGCTGCTAGGCTCATGCAGCGGCCTGTTCCTGTGCTGAAGTGGAGTACTCTTCATGTTACTTCAGATCCCTGTTTCCTGAGGCCGGCTGCTAGTCGCACTCAGCGGCCTGTTCCTGTCTTCTGTGCTGAAGCGGAGGTCTCTCCAGTGTTGACTTCAGCCCCCTGTTTCCTGAGGCCTGCTATCCTTCTACTGCAGAGCCTATCTACTGGTTCCTGGGGCCTGCTGCTCATTCTCCACTGCAGAGGCCGTGTCCGGGTTTCCTGTGCTGAAGCGGAGGATTCTCCAGTGCGTACTTCAGCTTCCAGTTTCCTGAGGTCGGCTCTCCTTCCCTGTAGAGGCCGGTCTACGAGTCCTGAGGTCTGTAGCTCTCCTTGCACAGGCCCGCTCTGGACTCTTGCGCTGAAGCACTGGTTTACCAGTGCTGCCTGGCGGTGTGCCCACTCCGGTCTGCCTATCCCTTCCTGGAAGCAGTACCATGGGCCATGGTCACCGCAGCCGCAGAACCCACGCCCGCGCTCATGCTCCTAAGCTGAAGCGGGGAACTTCTGATCATCTGTTGCCGAACTCCTGCTTGAATAATGGTTACCCTGATCTCTCCTGTCCTGACCCTGGCTTATCCACTGATGATGCTACCTTCTCCAGTCCCGACCCTGCTACGTACGACTACGAACTGCGCAATCCGGATCTGCCTGAGCGGCCTAAGGTTGGTGCTTATACAACCCCACCTCAGCCATGCGGTCCGGTCCCGGTTTGTGGCGAGCACAATCGTGACAGTATGCTCGGCCCCACAAAACCGGACCGTGCTTTGGCGGAGGTTGGTATATGTGTAACTGAACCTATGTCCCAGGCTGCGTACCAGTCCCACTATGAAGGCCAGTATCTGTGTGAAATAATAGCCCTGACTGAAGACCTGTTTACGTATGAAGGTTTAACCCCTTTGCAATGACAATGCCGTTGTGATCTCTTTATTAAGGCTTGCAGAATCCAGAACTTAAAACAGTCTCTAGCCGATTGTATTTGCTCCCCTGATTCCCCTTTAACCTGGCACTCTACGCCCTGGCCTCATCACTGGACATTTATCTAGTACAACAGGGCGCCCTCCTCATGTTGGCTCAGTCTCAAGATATACTCCATGTACTTTCCGTAACACTAGACATTCGCATAAAAGAACAGGACCCTCTCCTTGCCAGTTACGCTGCTGCTCGGCAGATCCCCTATGCTGCCAGTCCTGTTGCTAAACCTGTGGGGGTACCTCCCTCTCCTAAGAATGGCCAAACCATCTCTCTGTCGCTGCCTGCTAAGGAAGAAGCTGCCACGCTCCCTAATCCTGAGTTAACCTCCCTAAGTTCTGTCCCTGAGGTTATTCCAGTCTTAACCCCTGTTAGTCAGGCCTATGAGTCCCCCACTGTAAATCCCTGCATCCACCAGGTCAGTGTGTCCTCCCTAGCACCAGAGAATGAATCCTGTTTGCCTTCTTTTTCTAACCCAAAAATTCTAAGCTCTGTTCCCGAGGTTTTTTCTGTTTTAACTCCTGCTAGTCTGCTCTGTGTGGTCCCCATTGTTAACCCTTGTATTCCGCAGACTAATGTTAGGTCTCTAGGGCAAGAAGCTGAACCCCCTATGACCCCGCTCTCGGAGACTAGCGTATCTTTTCCTAATTCTCAGGTACAGCCTAACTTAACCCTTGAGGTTTTTCCTATGTTAACCTCTGCAGGTCAGCCCTATGAACCTCCCTTGGTAAATCCCTGTAGTCTGCCAGTCAAGGACACCTCCTTAGCTTCAGAGGATGAACCCCTTATGTCCCCTGACTCAGCTAAAATTCTCGGGATCCCCACGCCTCCTGACCTTTCAGCAATAATACTGGCTCCAGTTAAAAGTATTCTGGAACCGTTTGTTTCCCTAAGCCTGTTCGCAGAATCCCCACTCCTAGGTATGTCGCTGACCCCGTCTGTCACTCAGAGAGCTGAGACCCCTGAATCTGAGCATAGACCCCTTTTCGTGGAATCTGTAGTCGTTTCTGATGTCCCAGACACACTTTCCCAAATACCCACTTCAGAGACCAGCACAGTTGTGGTTGCCCCCCTTGTACTGTCTGTGTTCTCCTTTTCACAAAGCTTGGGGTTAAAAGCGTACAGTGGTCATTATGCCCCTCCTGGGGTTTATGTGGGGTTCCCAGGAAGGTTTGCTGACACACTGTTTTCACTCAGAAGTGACGCTTTTTCATATGTGCTAGCTAGAAGCCTGCACACAGTTTCCCCTCTCTCTGAAATTTGCCTTGTCGGTCCTGATACTCTAAGAGGTAAAGACCTCCCTTCAGATTCAGAATCTCTTCCTATAGAGGCCGTCCTTGCTGTTGGTTCCCCTGATTTCTCTGCCCTTGCTAAACCTCAGTCCCTCAGCACTGCATCTAAATATGCCCCAGCAACCGTTGGGTTACTCGGGGTAAAAATTAAAACTCCTGTCTTAAAGAGTACTTTCTCACACATGTCCAGCAAACCTAGAACCTCAGTGATTGATTCTAAGGGCCTCATGCAGTAAGCGTCGATTATGTGAAATCGGCAAGCTTACCGATTAGTCATGTTATTGGCGATTTTTCCTCTCCGTATGCAGTAAGTGCCGAATACATTCAAAATCAACCCAAAAACAAATCCGCCCACTCTCACGATGATTAGCCGATCACACACAGGTGTATCGGTGTGCGTGGCGGGGTGCTGTTAGGTTGCCCAATCACAAATCTTGCTGAATCAGGCGAAACAAGCATGTATTGGATAGCGCGCCATATTTAAAGGCAACGTGTAGTGCTAATCATTCTCTGTGTTGTTGGGAGTGAGAGAGAGAGAGACGCACAGAGCTGGCTGATTGAAGATTTGCATATTGACTGAGAGACTTGTTGTGTATTGGGAGAGCTTTGTCCTTTGTTGTTTTGTTTACATCTTTGTCTTGTTTTATATGTGGAAGTGTTTCGTGTGATTGGCTGTACATTTATTGTCTGTTTTTTGTGAGTGCTGTAAGTATGCCCGCAAAGCGTGGGAAGAGTGATGCTGGTGGGAGTGAGAGTGCTACTCGTGCGAGTACGCGTCGGAGTGAACGTACTGTTCAGGGGAGTGATGTTGCTGGTGCACCGAGTGGTGTTGCTGGGAGTGGGAGTGCTGGTGCTGGGAGTGGGAGTGGTGTTGCTGGGAGTGGGAGTGCTGTTGCTGGGAGTGGGAGTGCTGTTGGTGGGAGTGGGAGTGCTGTTGCTGGGAGTGGGAGTGCTGTTGCTGGGAGTGGGAGTGCTGGTGCTAGGAGTGGGAGTGCTGGTGCTGGGAGTGCTGCTGGTGGCGCAGTTGCTGATGGGGTGTCTGGTGGTGGCGTGCTTGCTGGTGGCCAGCTTTTGGAGGCTCTTCCATTGGAAGAAGGAGAGTCCAGTCAGCACCAGCCAAGCTCTGACCCTAAACCTGCTCGGAAGAAACGTGTGGAGAAGCCACGTAATCCTCGCTTCAATGACCAGGAAAATACAGCTCTTGTCACTGGCATTCTGGAGCACTATGACAGTATATATGGACATTTACTAGGTAAGTGTACCTTTACATTTATTATTCAAATACATGTAATCCTAGGTCATCTGAGTTTTGTTCATATGCAAATATGGGTTCAGAATTTCTTTCTATGTTAATTAGTCTGGAAACACAGCTTTTTATCATGCCTTACAAGGACAACTAAACACAGGCGGTCAATTTGCCATAACTGCATACAATATGAATGCAAGCTTGCTTACATGTATAGGTTTTAGTAGTGAATGCTCATGTGCTTCACATATTACACATAAAACAGCATGTTTGCTATCTCTTGGAACAGCTAGCAGTGTAGGAAACTGGTGCTTCTATTATTATTAATTTACCTCATATATTTAATATGTTTTTCAAGGGCGGACAAGTTCATCAAGCAGAAAAGAAATGTGGGACACAATAGTCATTGGTGTCAATGCGTGTGGGAATCATGTGAGGGACAAGCGGAATTGTCACAAGAGATTTGATGATATTAGGTCAAAATTGAAAAAGAAAATACAACAGCAACGCGTGCATGCTACTGGCACTGGAGGTGGGCCGACACCACAACGTCTGATATTAACTCCATTGGAGGAGCTGCTTCAGGCAAAATTACTTCCCGTCGTCGTGGAAGGCTTACCTGGTGACCGTGATATTGGAATTTATCCCTCACAATTTCCACCAGGTGAGAAATATTACTGTACTAGGCGTGTCGTTGCTTACAGTTATTTTGCATATTTACACTGCTTTTTATACTGTCTTCACAATATAAGCATACCTGCATCTATATATGTATATGTCTGATTCTGTATATATATATATCTCAAAATAGACATATATGTTGTAGTCCTACTAAAAGCAGTAACTAATATAGCACGTGCCATTGCGTGCTCATTTACATGTGAATTCCCAAAATGCATTGCTGCAGTGGAAGCAATTGATGGTGGGCGAAGATGGGGAACAACAGGGTAGTACACATGTGTAACACATGCTAATGAGAAATTATTACTAGCTACAGGTACAGAACATAAATATGTATAATATTATTGTGTATTTTATTGATTTTACTCCGACAAACATGACATTACTGCCTATTTTAAGCATGCATCAAATATATTGCATGCAACTGCCTACAAACATCACTTGCACTAACACATCTATAGTTGTTTATGAAAAGGTCCATTTTTGCTTTAACTCATATACAGACAGCATAATGAGGCACACGTATCATATGTTATGTCATTGTTTTCATAACTTCAAAACTGCACACGACTATTTAGCTCATCTACCATTGTGTTAAAGCAGCTGCAATTAATATCTCATCACAGCATACACTTCAACAGAGGGGGTGGGGTACAGCACACACACAAATTACAGGCTCATTTTAGGGTCAACTTAGTTCACACCATTTTCACCTGTTTCAAGTAATTGAAAGGTGTGGCTGATTAGGCTTTTTGGGGAAGGGAATACCGTTATTACAACCTGACTAGCACAACTGAAGTTAATCACACTCATTTGAAAGCTTCACTTTAGCTACTAAATGCCCCAACAACTCATTACTTATCAAAGCGTCCGTCACACATTAGTTCACTCATATCTATAGTTAAACTAATATCAACAACACATTATCACACACTGCATGTGTTGTCTTGTTGAGTGACAGCCACATTCAGGTGTGCCACATCTTCTATTAATGTACCACACATATCCTCTACCAAAAACAACACTTTTTGCAATATGACCACCTTCATGATAACCATTGTGAATGGTCATCTCATTATAGTTATGTACATTATGATACTGATATCACTACACAACATATGATTTTTATGTACAAATTTAATCTATTTATCCTCACGCATTACTGCAGAAACATAGTATGTTTTATGTTAGGGAACTCAAAAGTTCTAAGTACACAGGCATGTACATTGTTATTACAACTATTTATGTTCACTTTCACACACACATTTTGGGTTAAGGAAATGATGCTGTTAGGTACTCATAAATACAGAACATACAATAACTGTTTGTTCAATATTTACACATGTAAATGTAAAACTTATGTTATTGTTATATATAGTTGCCCCTGGAGGACATGTGTCACCTGAGACGGAACAAGTGTCTTCACCTGGGTCAGCCAGCTCAACACACCTAGAAGGTGAGTGTATCAGTTGGTGGCCATATAATATGTGCTCTTCTATATGTTATGTTGTCATGTTCATTATTTGTTTTGCACATGTTCTTTAAATAGGATTACTTAGTGTCAGTGAAAATGAAGTGTAAGGCAACATGTATTGTGTTAGTGATGTTAACTATCATGTAGGAGTTGTGAGTTTACAGCAAGTTTTCATTCACTCATATTTCATACTGAGTCCAAACATTATTCTTAAGTCAAGGTAGTTTTTAATGTGAGGTTATAAAACGTATGGAAACATGTTAGTTGTTACTTATGACACAGTAGAATTACATAGTAACACAGCAGAGATTAACATGCCATTTAATAATGTGTACATTTATTTGTAGAACATGATGATGAGGATTATGATGATGATGATGATGATGATGATGCCGCCATAGACACACAAATACAAGCAAGTGACCATGAAGAGGTTCCAATTGAAACTGTTTTACCGCCAAATCGTCCAGCAACTACCACATACGATGCAATTGTAGCTTCTGAGGGAAAAATTGTGGAAGCAGAAAATCGTCGCCATTCTGACCTGATGACAGTGCTGGAAAGGATGATTGCACTGCAGGAAGAAACAGTTTCACAATTGGCACATCTCCACAAAGTCTTCATTGAAGTGCCTAAACAGTTGCAAAAAATCAACACCTCATTCGAAGCATTAGTTGATCAGCAAACCCAAGCTAATTACTTGAGAATGACTAATGTACCACAATTCAACTTGAACACCTCACAGGCAGGATCTGTTCATGCTGGTCAGTTTTCACCACATGCTTCTGATCTTCATTCACCAGGTCCGAATGTTACCGGTCAAGTAGCAGACATTGCTGTGCAGGTTCCTGACGACATCCTACCGCTGCCATCTGTACAAAATCAGCAGCTGACACCTACAAAGGAGGCGACAAAAACAAAACACAAGCAGTTACTACTGACCAGTTTTTGGTCAAAAACAAAAAAAGACACACATGAAACAGACCAACCATCACTTGTGCAGTGTCTACCAACTTGCTCACATGTGTCAGTGGGCACAAGCCCTGTCGGTGAGTCACTGGCCACAAGCCCTGTCCGTGAACAGTCACTACCCACAAGCCCTGTAAGTGAGTCACTGCCCAAAAGCCCTGTCGGTGAACAGTCACTGCCCAAAAGCCCTGTAGGTGAGTCACTGCCCAAAAGCCCTGTAGGTGAGTCACTGGCCACAAGCCCTGCCCGTGAAGTGCCAGAGGCCACTCAAAGTGGCTCTGTTGTGGCTAAAGTTGTTGCCAAACGAAAAAGGAAAATTCAAGAGACAACAAGCAGGCCTGTTACTCGCTCTCAAAAGGAACAAAAAAAATAAATTTTATAATTCACTAAATATGTCTTTGGCCTTGTTTTGTTGACTTCAGATTATCTAATTAATATTGTATGTATGCTGAAGACTGTGTTGTTTCCAAACTTTCAAGTATGTTCTTGTACACGTGAAGTTTTGGAAATGTTAACAGTCGTAATTAATGAATAGTGTTATAAATATTTATGTATTAATCGTCTGTTCAGTAATGGTCCACCAGGAGCCAGTTGCTAAGTTTAGAGAAGCTGCCATTGACTTTGCAGCAAAACATTGCATTTGGGTGTGTTACTTGATGTAATCATTGCATGTGCATATTATTCACATGCAATTATAAAAGCACCTATTTAACTGCAAACATCTTTCTTGTACGTGTACAGCAGGATTATGTGTAAAATATTACTTACCTTTGCCTTGCTTGGGCATTGTAATGTTGTCCTTTAATCATTTATGTGTTCTTGTTTGAACAACATCTCTGAATGTATACTAATATATATATGTAGTATGTATGGATATATGCACACACACACACACACAGTGTGTGTGTGTGTGTGTGTGTGTGTGTGTGTGTGTGTGTGTGTGTGTGTGTGTGTGTGTATGTATATATAGTACTATCTAAACTGGTATAGATGTATTTACAAAAAACATACACTTCATGCTTCCTTGTGAAAACACAGTATTTTAATAATACAGGCCTACTGTTTGAGAACTATACTAAGTGTGAGCCTCTAACAGTATTGGGCGCAAACACTTGTTTATTACTTAATTCACTCATGTTTATCACCATTTAAATAGGTTTCATACAAGGCCTACTTACTGCCATCAATATGTTGTGTGTACTCCTGCAATATAAAAAATAAATAAAATAATATAATGTATATATATATATATATATATATATATATATATATATATATATATATATATATATATATACACACTCACACACAATATACATATAGTACAATATACACTTTATATATAGATATTTATGAGAGAGATATATTTATATATATATAGATACACACGTATTTAAACTCATGCAGACAGGGAGTTAACCAGACTTTCAAATACACACAGAAATGTATGCGGGAAAAAAACATTTCATTTTTCCGGTTGTGTGTATTTACTGATATGGCTGTCTAACCACTATTTTCACACAGTGCTCTTTGTTATTTTTCAAGAAAACTCAATGTTACTGAATTAAAAGTGTAGGAATGTTTTCAGAAACGAGATAAAAAAAGGATACATGTTTGTCCCACAAGCGGCTATCAGAAACCACAAATGTTCAACCAATTAAAACTACACATCCAATTGTCTTTTGAAATAAGGAGTAACAGTTTATACTTTTGTTGACCTTGAAAAGGAAACACAGCAATTTGTTAGCCATTGAGCAGTTTCATTTTTATGAGCAAAGAACAGATACCTGCACACATCTTTTGTGCTAATCTGCAATGGCTGATGAATTAGTTAAAAATTTGAATCCGCATTTAGGGTATAAATACATGGTATCAGAAGCTATTTTGACAACTTGCGGACACAAAGCGAGCACACGCCAAATCTATGATTTGATTCGAGCAAAATATCCTTATTACCAAGACCGTGGGCATGCGCGCAATTTTAATTCCTCAGTAAGATTCACTTTATCAACTAATGACTGTTTTGAACGTGTGCAGGATAAGCTAGAAGACAACTATGGTTTCTGGAAGATTGCCAAGGAAAAACATTTCACCGTGAAAGAGGGCACATATATTGTGCTTAAAGGCATATTTATTCCTAATGCCAATAGCAATGGATCCGCTACTACTGTTCCGTGTGAATCGATACCTGCTGCAGTATCTGCACCCTCCATTCCTGAAAGCCACATTGTACAAGAACATAACTACTATGATTATGTAGCAAGCCTTTCAGCTGAAATTGCATTGGAATGGGTACCCAAAGAAATGAACCTACCTCCGGACCAATTGTTTGAAGAAAGCAGTGGCGATTCCTATGAGCGCTTCATGGAGGAAATGTGTGTCATACTGGATTCAGCGGTTGGGTCAAGCGTGGATGAAAATGCCTTGCATTTCTGGAGCGACCAGTTGCAGGCAGACGAAGAGTTAATTCTAGAAGAATGGTAAATATAACAACCGTTATGCGTTGACTCTGCGTTTAAATGTTTTTTTTTTTTGTAACCACCATTTTCCCTTCCAATGCGTGGATACAGCGTAACATTGCAGACTGCATAACATGTAGCGATCACAAAGAAATTGTTTCCGAATACAATATAGTATAACCTGAAAGAGTAGTACACATTGCTGACGGAATAAATATACGTACTTTCCTATCCCTTTAAACATATTAGCAACATTTTACCATAACTCTAACACATACCTGTTTTGTTATCATGCAACATCTACAACATTTAAAAGCGGGTCCACCACGTATGACGTGGGACCCTTGTCATGGGCCAAGGCGTCCTTAAAAAGGATTACGGATGTAAGTCCCGCCCCCAAGCGACGTGCGCGCCTCAAAGCCTATTGGCTGACATGTTTTGTTATAGTAAAGGTAACTGCAGTGTGTCATGCGTGCGGCTCACTGTTTGAAGGCGTCAACTGGGCGTTAGCCGAATGTTAATTGAGTGGGAGGAGTGTTAGCGTGCGTTTCACGCTGGCTTAACATGACGTCACACGTATTGCATTTGCGCATTGTGTTATCGGCCGTCCTTTCTGTCCAAACACGTCTGTTTAAAAAGAATACAGATGTACTAGTTTAGAACGAATGTAGTTTCATCTTCATTGTATTTGAAATAAAGATTTTCTGTTTACTGGTATTTTCAACATGTATTGAACGCACAATGTACGCTTTGTTTTGCGCATGCGCTAACAGTTAGTGGAGCCAAGCGTGAAGTGCGTGCGCACACTAAGATGTGCGCGCACATTTTTCAATATACAGGCAACGTTCACTTCATATACATAGTTATGCCTGCTACAAATGTAAAGAAAAATTACATACTGATGTACACTTGTAGTTCTAACATATAAGTGAGTGACGTGTGTATGTACACAATCATATAGAGCTGTGTAATGCGTTGTCACGGATACATATATAGTAAGGTGCCATATTTGACCATCATGTGTTTGCTGTATTTCAGAGATGTCGGGGAAGATACAATCGGATCAATGTATGATTTCAGAAGAGTCTACCTTTATATGAGATGATTGTGAGGAGGAGCCACCGACTACTATACTACATATGGAACTAATTTTATATTGCTTGCAGCGCTTATTAACAAACAATTAAAAATGTGATACCCTTATGCCTATATTGCATAAGCACTTAATTAACATAATGATGTTGCAAAAGAGTGCCTCATGAATTTTTATTGAGTGTTCTTTAATGACTACTATCATTTTATGGCATGGTGTGTTTTATATATAACAACCATTCCCACTCTGCTAACACATTTGTGTATTCTATTGTGTAATGGAACGTATGACTGTCGAAACTATGTAACAATAATAATAATAATAATAATAATAATAATAATAATTATAATATGAGCATGTTCATGTATAGCGCTGCTAGTTGTACACAGCGCTTTACAGACACATTTTTCAGGCTGAGGTCCCTGGCCCGTGGAACTTACAATTTATTTTTTGCCGCCTGAGGCACAGGGAGATAAAGTGACTTGCCCAAGGTCACAAGGAGCCGACACCGGGAATTGAACCAGACTCCCCTGCTTCAAACTCTCAGTGCCAGTGTGTGTCTTTACTCACTGAGCCACTCCTTCTCCCAATGTAAAGGACACTTACAACCAACTAGCCATTTATTGTTAAAAATCTCTTGTTACATGGGTATGTTGATAAAATGGTTTGGGACTGTAGCAAATAATGTTATTGGCCAGATGTTGTGGTCCCCTACAATGCATGATGTTCTGAATATTACATCAACATCATGTAATGAAGTACGTTTCTGTGTATATTTCATTAACCTAACTAACTATAGTTTACTGTGTTTATTAAACGTTCTAAAAATACATAGTATAGTCAATATGATGATATAAGCTACCATAATAAAGCTGGTGTTATCATTTGTCGGTGTTATACATGGATCCTACACAAATTGATACAGACACAAACAGTTGTCTTAAAAAGTGTGTCTATGCTAATGTGCACGTGATTGACGTTACAATTGTGAGAATACTTGATAATTATCATCATGATAATGATGAAGTGACGTGATTTATATTCCAAAAATATTACCAACATTGTCATATTGGTAAATTAGAAATGCTAAATGACAGTAACATTTGCGACAAAATTGTCTTTTCTGTTAACAGTTTTACACTTGGTACATGTAGGACACATCCACACACGTGTGACTTATACATACACATGTCACAAATTTAAATTAATGTTGACTATTAATTCCTAGCATTAAAAAACACCTACATTGCTAAATATAAGATGTAGTACGCATTGTTGTGATTACAGGCATTCATGCATGGAGTGTTATGATCAGTCAATTTCATCCGTGATGAATGAGCTCCCGTAAGTAAACAAATAAGTACAGTTATCCCCTTGTCTCCAAACACCTCTATATTACATTAATGGAATTTATAAGGAAACACATAAAATGTGATGAAATGGGAGTAATCATTTTCTAATACAATGCACATGAAAGCTCAAGAGTAGCTAAATGCATATACATGATACAGAAAGTACATATATGTTACATTTGTGTTTAAACCAATATGTTGGGTTTTGACTTCAAATAATTATAGGAAGATTGATGTAGGCACATCTTATGAGAGATGTCAGCAAATATACATACCATGATCAGTCATACTGGGGATATACCTATAATGCAAAGGAACAATATATAACTTGCAAACATTGACATGCCATCTTCAGTACCATAAACAACACAGCAAAGTGTGTATTTGGTGTTAAATGTGCAACACCATGTATATTTAATCACATTCAAAATGTAAATCAGCCTGGTGTACACATCATATGGATGTACATGTTACACTGCACCAATAACATTGTATGTAAGCATACTAGAAGCATGAATGAGTATGGGCATAATATGTGTATTGTGTTAGCATAAGGAACAACACAATGCTAAAATATTAGTGCTTTGTTACCCCAGTTGTATTCACATACACACAACTAAAGTACAATTGAAGAGGGATTATATAACCTGTGCAACAATAACATACCGGTGCCACATCCCTTTGTGCACACAGCAGAGAAAAGAAAGGTGTGCAACCCATATTCATCTGTGTCCTACCAGAAGGGTATATAAAGAAACATTATTGTTAAGATAACATAATGTAACTATAAAAGTAGAACTTGGAACATATATGTTTTTACTTACAAGAAAAAAATGAATTGATGAGATTCTGGCGTGTCTGGCCACCACTGGCTGTTTGTTCATTTTCAGCAGCTACATGGGTGGGATGCTCGTCTACCAAAGGCTCAGCTAGGTCTGATTGTACATTGTGCCTGAGTGCAACATTGTGCAAAATGCAACAGGCAAGGATAATATCAGACACTTTTTGAGGCTTGTATAGAAGAGCCCCACCAGTTCTGTCCAGACACCTAAATCTGGTCTTGAGTAGGCCAAATGTCCTCTCTATAACAGATCTTGTAGATATATGGGCTGCATTGTACCTCTCCTCTGCTTCAGTTTGAGGGTTTAGCACCGGAGTCAAGAGCCACGGCCTAATTCCGTGTCCTGAGTCACCTATAATGAATGGAGGACACATAAGCTGACATTAGTGATCAAATTGTACAATGCCAACATTCCTAAATAAAAATGTGTTTTGTGTTAGAACATGTAAATGTGTACTCACCCAGCAGCCAACCATGTTCAAAATGTCCCTCTTCGAACGCATGGAAGACTGAAGAGTTCCTCAGGATAGAGGAATCGTGACTGGAACCAGGGAATTTGGGTACCACATGCATTATCCTCATCGTGGCAACACATACCACCTGTACATTGAGTGAATGGTAGTGCTTACGATTGCGGTACACATGCTCACTCTGACTAGGTGCAATCAAAGCAACATGTGTGCAATCGATTGCACCCAGCACACATGGTATCCCTGCTATATTATAAAAGCCAGTCCTGACTTCCAGCCACTCTGTCGCCTCTGTAGGAAAATGAATATAATTCCTAGCGCGTCTATTGAGTGCATAGAGAAACTGGGTCAAGGCCCGCGAGAATGTAGATTGCGAGACCCCGCCCACTATGCCCACAGTTGTCTGGTATGACGCGGAAGCAAGATAATGTAATGAGCACAGCATTTTAACAAGCCCAGGGACTGCACGACCTCTGGCTGTGAAAAAATCTAAATCTCCCCTTATCTCCTCATAAAGAGATAAGATTGCTGCTGAACTCAAACGATAGCGACTTACAATCTCCTCCTCACTCATCCCATCTAACAGGGTTCTCTCCCTGTACACACGCGGACGAGGCACAACTTGTCTCCTCTGTCTTCTCCTCTGATCTCCTGTCCCTCTACCTGTCCCTCGGCCTGTCCCTCTCCCTGTCGTATCCGCGTGACTGTCCTTGTCACTGTCCCTCGGTGTGTCCCTCCCTTGCCCTATATCATTCTCTTAATCATCAAGCATGTCATAGAAAAGAATGTTCCTCCGTCTCCTAAACAATCTCAACATTTTGAAATGAGTAGCTGTGAATGAGCAGGTAATGGGCGTCCTTTAAATAGGTATGTGATGATGTCAGGTGACATAGTAAAATGCAAGGTGTTACATTAACATAATAAAGTACTTCTGTGGCAAGCTGTGTGCAGTTGTTCTTAGAAGTATTTGTTGTGTGTATTCTGCAGGGAATGATGATATTTGCCAATGATGTGACGTGAAGCTTTGTACAAAGATTGCTTGAAAATAAATAGTGTAATGTGCAATGCATGTAACACTTGTGAACGCAACAGTCAGTCATGTAATTAGACAAAAAGGCTGAGATTGACGTGGGAAAAGTTTGGTGTAACATGTGTAATTAGGCATGTTATTGTCACATGTTGACAACAATGAATAGTCGTGTGCATATGCATGCATTTCTGTAATGAGGATAGTTGGTATAGAATGAGTTTACAAGGTGTCCCAATGATGAATTACTGTACATGTGTGTATAAGTTAGGTTGAAGTGCTTGTAATGCTACGGTTACAATGTAAACATGCAATGTGATTGAGCGTCCAATAAGTGACGTCATGAAAATAGGGAGGACCCAAAACTATATGTAAACATGAGAATACAAATGTACATGAACGTTTAAAGATGCGTGACACATTACAAGCATTGTGTAATGTAAAGGAAGATGAATATACGGTGTATTTGTGACATGTGTGACATCATGTAAACAATTGTCGCTCAGTTCAGTAAAATGTGTGATATGATGTGAGGTTCTCCTTTAAGAGTTGAGTATAGTATTTTCCCTTGACACATCATCACATGATGAGTAATGTGACCCGCAAATGCTGAAAACATGTAAAAGTAGAATGTTATGCAAATAATACACGTCAGCTGTGACACAATGCAGGGAATGCCCCCACACTGTAATGCAAATGACGTTTGTATTGTGAGCAATGAAACGTAAACAGTACTATACTGTTATACGTCCCCGCTCCATTGACTCCATTGATGTACAGAAGTTTTTTTTTTTCTAAGTGCCGTTCCGGCAGCCTTAGCGATCGTTCTCCCCTCCAAACTGCCAACTTTAGTTGGCGGGAGAAATTGGCCATAACATCTCAATTTCGTAGTGCCGATCAGCCCCGATAAGCTGATTTTTTTTGTTGAATCCAGCCGATTTAAAAAAGTGTCGATCAGTGGCGAAAACAGGCTTATCGGCAGCCGACTGGCCATAACAAAATTATCGGCTCCGAAACCTGGCGAAATCAAGCACTTATCGGCGCTTACTGAATCTCAAACCCAATTTTGGCTATAAAATGGCGATAATTCCCTTATCAACGCTTACTGCATGAGGCCCTAAGTCACTTATCACTATATCTGATTTTAACACTAGTCAAACCCTGACATCCTCACCACTGGCTAGGAGTCCTGTTATCAGAATTTTTGCACTAGTAAACACGCCTATTTATGTTTTTGTCATGACAAGCACCCCTGTTTTTAGGTCCCTTGCAGCTTTGGATAAGACTCCTTTTTCTTCTAAGGTTTCTGCTATTGAGAGTTTCCATGGTTCCAACTTGCCGCTTGTTGTCTCTCTAACTCCCATCATTACTCCCCCATTATCGGTCATTGACTCTCAAGCACCAGCTCCTGACGCTGGTTCTCCTATCAGTACCCCTGCATTGCTGGATGTTTCTGTTATGGATTTCGAGCCTCCAGCTCCGGAGTCAATTCCTTTACTCGCTGCTGTTTTTGTAGTCTCTCAGGTACCTGTCACCGAAGTATGGACTTCAGCTTCTGATGTTAGCTCCCCTCCCTCCGCTACCCTTGCTCTGCCTGATTCTCAGGTTTCTGATATTAAAGCCCAAAGCCTATTCCTACTCCCCAGACAATACTATCTCCCACTGAGGGTTCTACAGAAGTTGGGAGCTCCACTGCTGATTGCTTCTCTGCCTCTGCGAAACCGTGGTTTTCCCCCTCGGAACCTTCTGTTGCCCCTGTCATTTTCTCTGTGTTGGAAATACTCTGTACGTATCCCAAGATTTCGGTCTCTATGCCTGGTTTACTGCTTGCCTTGTCACCTTCCATACCAATACCTGGAAATGCTCCCACCCACCCTGTACCCTCACTTACCACTACCTGGGAGACCTCTGGAGGAGAAGCCCTCTCAAATTTCTACATGCAGAGGTCAGCCAAGACTTTGTCTGTCCCGAAGGTCGCCCTGGTATATTCGATCAACTATCGATGCTGCATATTCTGAACTCTGGTCCCATTACTAAAGACTGGGCTCCCAGTGGGGGTTCTTCTGCCGTTTCTGCTCCTGAAACCCCTGGTTCTTCACAGCCCTGGATTCACAAGCCATTTCGCGGGGCGAGCCATGTACCAATGTTGTCTCTACCACCACTCTCATATCCTAGAACAGTACTCACCAAGGAACTGCTCGTTTACGGATCCCCTTTCCGCCTAAAAGACTTTAGGAACAACTCGATGTCCCCGAGACCCATAGATGGTCCTGTCTGGCCGCAGTTCTCTCTGGGGGGTGGGGATATGCAAAGGAGTGCCCACGAGTCTCTGGACCACGACTCTACCCCCAATCCTAGACAGTTCAGGAATAATTCCAGGTCCCCCAACTCTATGAGTGGTCATGTTCGCCCAGAGGTCTCACGTGAAGGGGGGGGGGTACTGTAAGGAATCCGCTCCTCGGTTTGCTGGTTGCCTTACCTAATATTTCCTGCAGCCTGGATTCACTCACCAAAGCAATACTGCCACACGCCCCTTCTGCTATTGGCTTACTGACCTTTAAGTATTGCCTTCCCACAATGCTCCCTGCCGAGCATAGTCCTTCCTGGATGTCACAAGTGTTCTGCCATAAGCCCTTGGCTTGTCTGTGTGTGTACTAACCTCTCAAGTTGTTATTCCCTAGTTCCTGAGGCCTGCTGCTAGTCTTCATGCAGCGGCCTGTATTTCCTGATTACCCTGTGTATCCTGAGGCCGGCTGCTAGGCTCATGCAGCGGCCTGTTCCTGTGCTGAAGTGGAGTACTCTTCATGTTACTTCAGATCCCTGTTTCCTGAGGCCGGCTGCTAGTCGCACTCAGCGGCCTGTTCCTGTCTTCTGTGCTGAAGCGGAGGTCTCTCCAGTGTTGACTTCAGCCCCCTGTTTCCTGAGGCCTGCTATCCTTCTACTGCAGAGCCTATCTACTGGTTCCTGGGGCCTGCTGCTCATTCTCCATTGCAGAGGCCGTGTCCGGGTTTCCTGTGCTGAAGCCGAGGATTCTCCAGTGCGTACTTCAGCTTCCAGTTTCCTGAGGTCGGCTCTCCTTCCCTGTAGAGGCCGGTCTACGAGTCCTGAGGTCTGTAGCTCTCCTTGCACAGGCCCGTTCTGGACTCTTGCGCTGAAGCACTGGTTTACCAGTGCTGCCTGGCGGTGTGCCCACTCCGGTCTGCCTATCCCTTCCTGGAAGCAGTACCATGGGCCATGGTCGCCGCACGCGCAGAACCCACGCCCGCGCTCACGCTCCTAAGCTGAAGCGGGTAACTTCTGATCACCTGTTGCCGAACTCCTGCTTGAATAATGGTTACCCTGATCTCTCCTGTCCTGACCCTGGCTTGTCCACTGATGATGCTACCTTCTCCAGTCCCGACCCTGCTACGTACGACTACGAACTGCGCAATCCGGATCTGCCTGCGCGGCCTAAGGTTGGTGCTTATACAACCCCACCTCAGCCACGCGGTCCGGTCCCGGTTTGTGGCGAGCACAATCGTGACAGTAGGTCTGTCAGGTGCCCCGCCAGCCCACCGGGGACTCGCGTGGGGCTGCGTTATGAACCCTGTTTGTAAAAGGATAAATCTTGTTTATATGGGGGGGCACAGGGGGTGGGTAATGTATTTAATAAATATAATGATGTTTATTGTGGGTCACTGTATTGTTTTTATTGTGGGTACTGGTGGTGGGGGGGGGGTTCCCCACAGGGTATGTGGGTAGGCCTCCCTTGTGGGTAGTGGGTGAGGGTGGTTAGGCCTCACGGGGTGGGGGGTTAGTGTGGGAGGGTATGTAGGCATCCTGAGTGGTGGGTGAGGGTGGGTTAACCCCTTAATGACTGTAGCGGTTAATAACTGCTATGGTGATTAAGGGGTTAGGGGACATTACTTTGGATGTTTTAATTTTTGTGTTAGTTTTGCAGCAGCGGAGGGGCCAATGGCAGGATGGGGGGGTAACGGTATGTGGGTAGGCTTCCTTTGTGGGTAGTGGGTGAGGGTGGTTAGGCCTCACGGGGTGGGCCATTGGCAGTGAGGCGCTGCATTATATGCACATCGGGATCCCCCTCCCCACATTTACATATACTGCACTCACAGGAACACAGGCAGGGAGATTTAACAGACACATTAGGGGGAGGGGGCTTTACACAGATTACACTCAAGGCAGGGAAATTTAACAGACACATTAGGGGGAGGGGGCTTTAAACAGATTACACTCAAGGCAGGGAGAGTTAACAGACACATTAGGGGGAGGGGGCTTTACACAGATTACACTCAAGGCAGGGAGATTTAACAGACACATTAGTGGGAGGGGGCCTTACACAGATTACAGTCAAGGCAGGGAGATACAGGGGGTGTACTGTATGTTGTTTATTGCAATATTTATTGGGGGCAAATGTCCCCAATAAACATGCTATTCTGCCTTAACCCTTCATTGCCTTAGCGGCTATCAGCAATGGCAATGAAGCAGCATTTCTGTATTTTAATAATATTGTGCAGGAGCAGGGGGTCCCCTGAGCTTTGATTTGTGGCTCAGGGTACCCCCTGCTCACTGTACAATATTATTAAAAATACATTCATGCCTATAGTATCATTGATGTGCATATAGAGTATGTGTATGTTAGGGGTTGTTGTTTATATATATATATATATATATATATATATATATATATATATATATATATATATATATATACAGTATATATATATATATATATATATATATATATATATATATATATATATATATATATATATATATATATAAGAAAAGGGGGAAGAGAGAGTGCACACCCATAGCGTAAAATTGTAAAATTTAATGAGGGGAAGGGAGGGGAATAAGAATTGCACTTACAAAGGTACAATATAAAAAAGCATTCTGTGATATATAATCACCACCATCCGGTTTAGAACTGCAGCCTCATGGTCTGTGCAGTCCCAGGGTGACGTCCCAATCCAAAGCCAGGATAGTAGTTCTTCTCTGCATCAATGGGGGAGTCCTGTGGAGTGGTTCCAAGCTGGGAAGCCTCTGCAACAATCGCGCGGGTCAGTGAGTCCCAGCGCGCGGTGATGACGTCAGTGTCATCCTAAGGGAGCGTCATTACGTCAGACGCATGACACTGACGTCATCACCGCGCGCTGGGACTCACTGACCCGCGCGATTGTTGTAGAGGCTGCCCAGCTTGGAACCACTCCACAGGACTCCCCCATTGATGCAGAGAAGAACTACTATCCTGGCTTTGGATTGGGACGTCACCCTGGGACTGCACAGACCATGAGGCTGCAGTTCTAAACCGGATGGTGGTGATTATATATCACAGAATGCTTTTTTATATTGTACCTTTGTAAGTGCAATTCTTATTCCACTCCCTCCCTTCCCCTCATTAAATTTTACAATTTTACGCTATGGGTGTGCGCTCTCTCTTCCCCCTTTTCTTCTAGATTCCCTGTGGATGTGGTTTGTCCACTTTGAGAGCAGCCGGAGACCCTCTATACCAGAACTTATTGGATTCATTGGACTATTTGAGGACTGGTTTTTATACCTCTCTTTTTTTCCCTATTTGTGGAGATATTTATTTGCTGTATGAGTATTTATATTTGGTTTTTATTGTTAGCTTGGTTTTAGGTTTTGTTCTATTATAATTGATTTATCATTCATTTTGATTTTCATATATACTTTCCATTTTTATATTTTTTTCATTTTTATTGTCATATTTCAATTTGTTTATATACACCTAATTCACAGAGTTTTTACTCCTAGTGAGTCACACTATATATCTACAACCATTTGCAGAGGCGCAGCTCAGTCCTTTTTCTTTGTGTTCGTCTATATATATATATATATATATATATATATATATATATATATATATATATATATATATATATTTAAATTCATTAATTTATTTATTTAGATTTATTTATTTAGATTTATTTATTGTGGGGCTGCTGTGTGTGATTTTTTTTTATTGTGGGTAGCGGGGGTGGGTGAAGGGGGTATTAGCCCCAACGGTGGTTGTTTAGGGCTTTCGGGGGGGTCTCGGGGGGGATTAACCCCTTCATGACCGTAGCGGTTTTAACTGCTACGGTCGTGAAGGGGTTAAGTGCACCCGCAACCCCCACGCAAGTCCTAAACTCACACCAAGGGCCAAATACCTCCTTCACCCACCCCCGCTACCCACAATAAAGCGGGCACGGTATGTTAACCCCTTCATTGCCTTAGCGGCTATTAGCTATGGCAATGAAGCAGCATTTCTGTATTTTAATAATATTGTGCAGGAGCAAGGGGTCCCCATAGCTTTGATTTGTGGCTCAGGGAACCCCCTGCTCACTGTACAATATTATTAAAAATACATTCATGCTGCTTCGTTACCATAGCACATAGCCGCAAAGGTAAGGAACGAGTGTTTATTGATATGGGTGTTTTATTTATAATGTAAATGTGCAGAGGGTCTCCGGAGCTTAACCGCTTTGGTTTTAGGTCCAGGGACCCCCTGCTTCCCGAGATACAGGCCCCTTTAGGGGGTGCCGGTATCCCTCTGCTTTGTTTACATTCCGCGGTCACGTGATCGGGACCTTGAAATGCAGAGGGATACCGGCACCTCATAAAGGGGCCTGTATCTCGGGAAGCAGGGTGTCCCCGGACCTGAAACCAATGCAGTACAGCTCCGGAGACCCCCTGCACATCTACACTATGAATAAAAATTTATTTTAAATAATTTTTAATGTGCCGATGTTTGCGCAGAGAGAGCAGCGGATCTCTCTCTGCTGCAAACACATCTCACCCCCGCCGGCCTATAGTATCATTTATGTGCATATACAGTACTGTATGGGTTTGTTGTTATACAGTATATAATGTATATATACAGTATATACTGCATTAGAATTCATGAATTTCTGCCATCTGGCGGACACGCGAAGCATTGCAGCCTATTAAATCCTGAACCATTATCAATAAATGCATCAACCGCGCGTCAGCCGGGCATGACCCGTGGCTGGGAACGCAAAAGGAACGCGGCATGCTCCGGGTGAACAGCGTCGCATTCCAGGAACAAGCCAGTGATAAAACGGTGATTTATTAGAATAAAAGCTGCCGCAACAGTATGTAATATTTTATGTATTAGTGTTCAAATGATTAAAAAAAGTTAAGTGAGTTAAGTAATATCACCTGCCCAAATTAAAATAACATCATCTATATAGCGGCACCATAATTTGCAATTACTGTATGCACCGCAATATTATTGTGCCAAATATTATTGTGCTCCCAAAATTCCATAAATAAATTTGACCTTTGAAAATCCTTCAATAATTCTTTAAAATATGCTGGTGTTGCTTTTACTAAATCTTGAAGATAAAAATCTATATACTCAGATAGATGAGATGTGATAGAATCAATGGCTGTCTTTTTTGGCCTACCAGGTTAATTTATCAAACATTTATGAATTTTGGGTATATGATAAAAGATAGGGGTTTTGTATTTTGTATAATTTTTCTTTTAACTGACTTCTATCATTTTTCTGAACTTCGCTATAAAGGGAGTAGTGGGGTCTGATCTCAATTTGCAATATGATTTAGTGTCAGATAATAATAGATGAGCCTCTTTAATATAATCGGCTCTATTTTGAATAACAACACCCCCTACCCTTTTGTCTGCCTCATGTATAATCAAGTCAATATTGCTACCCAAGGACCGCAAGGCCATATCCTCCCCTTTAGATTTGTTAGAGTTACAATTATTTTTATTTTTGTAAATTTTACATATACTTTTAAATTCTTTTTCAACTAATTTATTGAAAAGATCTAAATTGTGACCCCTAGATTGTATAGGGTAAAAATGTGAGGCTTGTTTCAAGCCACAATGGTTCATACTTCCTAAACCAGTACTGTTTTCCTCCTGCTCTTAAAATAGTTGCACTAGATCTCCAAGGGCATAAATTATCAGTTTCTTTTGTCATCTCTTTCTTTTTCAAATTAATGTATTTCATGGTGATATCCAAATTCACATTAAACAGCAAACTGAGATTTGCAACCACATTCTACTTATCTAATATCAGGAATTGAGGCTTCAATGTTAGTTTTCGGATACATTTCTGTAAATTAATATACAATTTGAAAATATAGGCTGATTTCTAGGGGCAAAAGACAATACTTTTCGTTATAAAGTCAATTTATATGAAGAAAGCTATACAGTATATCCCATTGCTATTTAACGTCTGTTTATTGGGGTGAAACTGTTGAAGGGTGGGTTATCTGTTTCATATATATAGAGAGAGTGATACAAAGAGAGAGAGATCAAATTAAGGGGTAAACACCTGTTAAAAGTATGGTGGGAAAACACTATCTACCATCAAAGTGACCAGTACTAGAAGATGGAATCATTTGACTCAGTATTTTTGCTCCCATACGACAGGTGAATCCTTCTAGATTCTAGAGGAGGATGTCAGGTCATCCATCTGTGAGCAGAAGCTGAAGCAAAAGTGGGTCATGCAGCAAGACAATGATCCTAAACATACAAGCAGATCTATAAAAGAATGGTTGCATAAGAAAAAAGTATGCATTTTAGAATGGCCATGTCAAAGTCTGGACTTAAACCCTATTGAAATGTTGTGGCAGGAACTGAAGCGAGCTCTCCATGCAAGTAAGCCCTCAAATGTTGCTGAGTTGAAGCAGTTCTGTAAGGATAGCAGGGGAGAGGAATGAACCTCAATGGTAGGCGCTACTAACCCCATAGACAGGTGCACATAGCGCAGAGACATCTACAGTTAACCCTATAGATACTGGAGCCAGGAACACATAATCGTAGAGCAACACTGCAGCTGCGATGATAGAAGCCAAACAGGCGATCACAGAGGTTGGGGAGAATTTGACCACGACGATCGTGAGGTCCCCCGACGGGTACCAGCAGATCCACGCAATGCCAGAAAGACTCCCCTAGTGATGCACAAAGCGGTATAAAGCAGTCAATGGTCGGCGTACTCACGAAACCATCCACAGGTGAACCGAGGCCATCCGGTAGGTAGCGTGCATCCACAGGTAAGCAGTAATGAGGTATAGTTGTAGAGAGGACTGGGAGCACAGCAAAGTAAAAAAGAGAACTGGAGGCCAATTGAAAAATAACAAAAATGTATTAAAGCATAATCCTAATAAAAAGAGAAACCTCTAACGTGTTTTATTTTTGACATTTTTACATATACTTTTAAATTCTTGTTCAACTAATTTATTGAAAAGATCTAAATGGTGAATCTTTGATAAAGCGCCCCTGGTGAGAAACGCGTTAGAGGTTTTACATTGGGCAAACTTTTACATTGGGCAATTTCACTCTGCCCCACCAAGTCTTGGCTCCTCCTATCCAGGACTCTGTTTGAATTATGCCAGGTATCTTGTTAGTAGGCTTGTACTGATTTGGCAATCGGTCCATGCAGACTCCTCTCCCTTTGGACACCCTTTTCGATATCGATCTGTGGGATTCTTCGTTAATGGGTGCTTTAACCAATATACTTGTGTGAGTGCATATTTTACCATTTCCAGATGTGTTAAATAACTTATTTTACGAAATTACACCATGGAACATGCACTTTTATTCCCTTTTAATTGTATGTGTATATATATATATATATACATTTATATATATATTAGTATGATTTTAAAGAGACAGCGCCCTAGCGTGCAATGCAATCTAACTGATTAAACCAAACAATGTTTAAATAAAATCCTAATACATAACATATAAGACAGATGAATTATAGCTCTCTATTGTAAATTGTGTTCTATTGTTGAGCTGAAGCTTAATCTAGTGAGATAAATATGCAATATAAAATAAGTAAAATACATCAAAATTACGATAAAAGAAAAAATGTCCAAACCACACAGACTATTAAAGTCAACCTGGCTATATAAGTGTGTGAAAAACTAAGTACACCCTTACTGCTTCCATAGGAATTAAGATGCTAAGTAGCAGACAGGTGCTGCTAATCAAATGCCCTTGATTAATTGATCATCAGCAAGTGTGACCACCTCTATAAAAGCCGAAGTTTTAGCAGATCTAGAGCATTCAGGTGTGTGTTAATTCAATGCCAAGGAGGAAAGAAATCAGCAATGATCTTAGAGAAGCAATTGTTGCTGCCCATCAATCTGGGAAGGGTTATACGGCCATTTCCAAACAATTTAAAGTCCATCATTCTACAGTGAGAAAGATTATTCAAAAGTGGAAAACATTCAAGACAGTTGCCAATCTTCCCAGGAGTGGACGTCCCAGCAAATTCGCCCCAAGGTCAGACTGTGCAATGCTCAGAGAAATTGCAAAAAAACCAAGAGTTACATCTCAGACTCTATAGGCCTCATTTAGCATGCTAAATGTTAAAGTTCATGACAGTTCAATTAGAAAAAGACTAAACAAGTATGGTTTATTTGGAAGGGTTGCCAGGAGAAAGCCTCTTATCTCTAAAAAGAACATGGCAGCACAGCTAAAGTTTGCAAAGTTGGATCTGAAGAAACCACAAGACTTCTGGAACAATGTCCTTTGGACAGACGAGACCAAAGTGGAGATGTTTGGCCATTATGCACAGCGCCACGTTTGGCAAAAACCAAACACAGCATATCAGCACAAACACCTCATACCAACTGTCAAGTACGGTGGTGGAGGGGTAATGATTTGGGCTTGTTTTGCAGCCACAGTACCTGGGAACCTTGCAGTCATGGAGTCGACCATGAACTCCTCTGTATACCAAAGTATTCTAGAGTCAAATGTGAGGCCATCTGTCCGACAGCTAAAGCTTGGCCGAAATTGGGTCATGCAACAGGACAATGATCCCAAACACACCAGCAAATCTACAACAGAATGGCAGAAAAAGAAAAGAATTAAGGTGTTGCAATGGCCCAGTCAAAGTCCAGACCTCAATCTGATTAATATGCTGTGGCAGGACCTTAAGAGAGCTGTGCATAAAAAAACGCCCACAAACCTCAATGAACTGAATCAATGTTGTAAAGAAGAGTGGGCCAAAATTCCTCAACAACGATGTGAGAGACTGATAAAGTCATACAGAAAACAATTTCTTCAAGTTATTGCTGCTAAAGGTGGTTCTACAAGCTATTGAATAATAAGGTATACTTAGTTTTTCACACATAGCTTTATTTTTGTTAAATAAATCATGACACAATGTAATATGTCATGTGTTGTTGTTGATCTGAGGTTGTATTTACCTAATTTTAAGACCTGCTAAGGAACAGATGATTGTTATTATGTCCTGATATGTAAAACCATAGAATTCAAAGAGGGTGTACTTTCTTTTTCACACCACTGTGTGTATATATACAGTCATGTGAATAAGTTCTATGCATTTAGTCACTGTATCTGTGAGTGACTCCTGCGGTTCCAGAAAGTATCTGCAGGCTGAAATCCCATCTTTGTGGGAGATGTTTATGTAAAGTTATTCTACATCCATGGTTGCTAGTAGTGTTCCTGTTGGGATTGGGCCAATGGCATTAAGTTTGTTTAGCTGGTCGGTGGTGTCCTTGAAATATCTGGGTGTGCAAGATGCAGAGATAATAGGGCGCCCAGGGTTACCCTCTTTGTGAATTTTAGAGAGAATGTGCCAGGTTTTGGGTTAGCTGGTATCTGGTCCAGAATTTGTTCTCTTGTGTGAATCGGGAGTGTTTTATGATCTTGTTGAGTTCTCTCATGTATTTTTTTGTGTAATGCTCCTGCAGTTTTGTGTAATACTTTGCATCAGAGTATTGTCTGTGCGCTTCCCGAAGGTAGTCTGTGGGAAGCGCAGTCACCTTAACACCTTTAACACCGTAAGTCATAAATTGCATTCTACATAGGGGGGAGGGATAGGCCTCAGTCAGATACATTATAGGATGCACTGTTTTTAACAAGAGATCAGTTTATCTCGAAAGCTAGGACAAATAAAATAATTTTGTAAACCACAGAATGGTATCAGCTATTCATTATTTATTTTATATTCAGTATATATATAACGTGGGCGGTTGGCGAATGAGTATACTCATTATATGCATTTATTTATCCTGTGTTTGTGAGTTCGCATTTGTTGGTTTTATTCATATTCATTTTTATTAAATTGTATTTTTTCATGCTGCACTAGGATCGGGCGCTTTCTTTTCTTGTTGTTCACAGATTTCTGGGAGTTCGTTGGTCCTTGATGAGAGCAGCCAGATCCTAGCATGGACCCTTGGTTTGGTTGATATATTTTTACATTTTTCACATTTTTTATTTTTATTTTTATCTTTGACACACTTAGTGTCATTTTTTCTGTATTTTTCCATTCATCATTCATTTAGTATCATTCAGGAGGGATTCATTAGTGCAGTAGTCATAACTACCAACACATGCCATTTTATTATATTTGTATTGTTCACTGGCATATATTTGTGTTTACAGCAGCTTTTTAAACATTGGCACTCAGCATTTTATTATAACATATTGCATGTATTTTTATTAGTGTGAGTCAATCATCCATAATACTGTTGCATTCACTTTTGCCATTCACCTTTGCTATATCCATTTAATACAATCATTTGGTAATTAGTCTGATTTTACACCTGAGGAGCGCAGTCTATTCTTTGTTTGTTATATATATATATATATATATATATATATATATATATATATATATTAAACACACAAACCCAGCAAGCTCAAACGCCCACACCCTCCTAATCTTGACTATATGTAATGCCACATAGAGTGCAACTGGGCTGTGGCACATGAATATAGGAAAACACAGGGGGTGCCCAGTGCTACATCCAAATGACAAAACATACATGGTAATAATTACAAGAAATGATGCTTCAGTACTAATAACAATGCTAATGCTAATAATAAAATATGTTTTTTTAGTTAGAAATTTTGGCCAAAACATCATAAGCTTGCACACCAAACGTCAAGGTAAACCATAATAAGTGCAAGTCCTACACTACACTGCATTTGTTCCCAATACCTCTGAATGAGGGGAAAGAACCATAATAGATTCATTACCTGCAGCAAGATGAGACAATCCACCATTAAAAAGGGGGAGTTGACGTGAGCTCTGGGGGAGGTGCCACAACCTCCATACAACTGTTTCCAGTCAGAAATTAATTAAACACACAAACCCAGCAAGCTCAAACGCCCACACCCTCCTAATCTTGACTATATGTAATGCCACATAGAGTGCAACTGGGCTGTGGCACATGAATATAGGAAAACACAGGGGGTGCCCAGTGCTACATCCAAATGACAAAACATACATGGTAATAATTACAAGAAATGATGCTTCAGCACTAATAACAATGCTAATGCTAATAATAAAATATGTTTTTTTAGTTAGAAATTTTGGCCAAAACATCATAAGCTTGCACACCAAACGTCAAGGTAAACCATAATAAGTGCAAGTCCTACACTACACTGCATTTGTTCCCAATACCTCTGTATGAGGGGGAAGAACCATAATAGATTCATTAGCATTGTTATTAGTACTGAAGCATCATTTCTTGTAATTATTACCATGTATGTTTTGTCATTTGGATGTAGCACTGGGCACCCCCTGTGTTTTTATATATATATATATATATATATATATATATATATATATATATATATGAAATTGATATTAAAGTATAATATAATGACCAATATTAATAATAGACGGACATAATAATGATTCATTGTATTCATATAACAGACATCAAGCCAAAATTTGAGACACTGACAGAAAATATATTGTAAATGGATTGAGTGAAGAGAAAGAACAAACCAGCCAATTTAAAATCAATTGGGTGGAAGGGCCAGCTATTGTTTAGATATTAAATTGGTAAATTGGATGAAAACATATAAAATGTATCAAATATATGCTATATCATAAAGCAGGGGTGGGGAACGTCCGGCCCGCGGGCCGTGTAAGGCCCGCGAAGTCATTTGGTCCGGCCCCGGGGAAGCAAGCCTGCAAGAATGGTTTAAAAAAAAAAAAAAATAACAACCCCTTTCCTGATTGGCTGCCTGTGCTGTCACTTTGCCAAATTTTTTTTTGCCCGCCTCTTCCTACAGCACTGCCCCCTCCCTTCTCTCCTCCAGTAATGCCGACTCCTTAGGCTCCACCCCTCTGTCTCTCCCTTTAGGCTCCGCGGGCCTGCCAGGCTCAGCTGCACTGGCTGCCTATGCAGCTCCAGCAGCCCATCCACAGGCCCCATGTAACCCACATGCCCCCTTATACCTCTTCCCAGGCACCTTACCCACCCCAAGGTGGGAGGTGGCTACAGGACTGACGTCATCACGCATTGACGTCCCCATGCCGAGCAGAGGGTGAGAGGCTCTGTACAGAGCCGAGACGCGTGTTAAGGGAGTCTGGGTCTATACATCACAGACACCAGGTACTTTATGTGGTATCTTACGGCAGCAGGACTTTGAACAGGAACCACAGGTACAACTGCTTATGTCAGCGTTACTCCGTGATATTAACCCTGACGAGGGCTGAACACAGGGATGCGGTATATATCCAATTACCTCACCCAGCACGTGTAAATGCAATTGCTGCTGACTACTTTTTTCATTGCGTGCATTTCCTCTCCCCTCGGCTCATTTATGTGTTTGCTCACAACGTCATTACAGTCTGTTTACCTATCTGTTACTGTGACACATTTGAATTAGGGGGCCATAACTGGATACGGACTAGATCCGTGCCCCAGAGCTGTAAAAAACATTTTTTGTAAGCTCTTGTACATTTAGCTATTGATAGTCACTGACTGACCTATGTGTATACTGTGAGGTATTATTAAGCATGTTTAAGTGGCACATTTATGTTAGGGGGCTATAACTGGATACGGACTAGAACCGTGCCCCAGAGCTAAGTACCACACTTTGTGAGCTCTTGTGCACACTATAATATAACACTTAGCCTACCATATTAACCCTCCTATAGTTAGGCTTGCTTTAACCCTTTATTTAGGGTATTCCTCACCATCTTCATTGTGGACTATCAAATAGCAATTAGTGAGCTCTCAATCTATTGTGCATAGCACATAGGTATATACCTTGGCATGGGTAGTTCTCCGTCACCTGTATCCACTTTACAGGCCTTTTAACCTTGTTATTGCTGAACTAGGGGGTTGACTAATATAGTCCTTGATTGTTTATTTCTGCTAGTTAGCAGCTAGGTGGGCTCTCCACCTCCCCCCCTAGATCTCAGTTATAGTATTTTATATATTTTTGTCTGTTTTCTTTGTATTTTGTCACCACAGTCAGTTGACCATTTTTTCAACAATTTTAACATCTATTTTAAATTATACGATTAAAGCATTTTAATTTTAAATTTATCACTAATTCATATCTGCTTACAACGAGTGCTGCCCATAGGGTGTCTTTTGTTTAATTGTTATAATTCTGCTCCTTCCCCTTATTGCACCGTTGTTAATTCTTTCTTGATTAGAGGCTGATGCGAGGGTCTCCACCCCTTTCCCCCTTTCCCATTGTTGTACCACCCCAAGGGGGGAGAGGCCTTATTTTTGTGTGTTTGCAGAGGTGGGCTTATTGTGTGTGTGTGTGTGTGTGTGTGTGTGTGTGTGTCACTGTGTATGTAATTGTGTGTGTGTGTGTGTCAATGTCACTGTGTGTGTGTGTCAACGTCACTGTGTGTGTGTGTGTCAATGTCACTGTGTGTGTGTCTGGCACTGTCACTGTGTGTGTCTGGCACTGTCACTGTGTGTGTGTGGCACTGTCACTGTGTGTGTCTGGCACTGTCACTGTGTGTGTCTGGCACTATCACTGTGTGTGTCTGGCACTGTCACTGTGTGTGTCTGGCACTGTGTGTGACTGTCTCTGTGTGTGTGTGTGTGTGTGTGTGTGTCACTGTCTGTGTCTGTGTGTGTGTGTGTGTGTGTGTGTGTGTGTGTGTGTGTGTGTGAGTGCGTGCGTGCGTGCGTGTGTGTGTGTGTCACTGTCTCTGTGTGTGTGTGTGTCACTGTCTCTGTGTGTGTGTGTGTGTCACTGTGTGTTTGTGTGTGTGTGTGTGTGTGTGTGTGTGTGTGTGTGTGTGTGTGTGTGTGTGTGTGTGTGTGTCACTGTCTCTGTGTGTGTGTGTGTGTGTGTGTGTGTCACTGTCTCTGTGTGTGTGTGTGTGTGTGTGTGTGTGTCACTGTCTCTGTGTGTCTCACTGTGTGTGTGTCTCCCTGTCTCTGTGTGTCTCACTGTCTCTGTGTGTCTCACTGTCTCTGTGTGACTCACTGTCTCTGTGTGTCTCACTGTCTCTGTGTGTCTCACTGTCTCTGTGTGTCTCACTGTCTCTCTGTGTGTGTGTGTGTGTGTGTGTGTGTGTATCTCACTGTCACTGTCTGTGTGTGTGTGTCTCTGTGTGTGTGTGTGTGTGTGTGTCACTGTCTGTGTCACGGTCACTGTGTTTGTGTGTCACTGTGTTTGTGTGTCACTGTCTGTGTGTGGCAGCAGCTGCCTGAGGTGATTAAGGACCTGAGTATCACCAGGGCGGCGCGGGTAAGCAGCGCTCCGGGGAGGAGAGGGTATAAGACAAGTGGGGGATGGGGGGGGAAGGGGGTATAAGAGGCTTGGGGGATAGAAGAACGAGTCTGCGGTGGGAGAGACACCTCATTACCGCCTCTCCTCCTCCTCCCCACACCGGGCAGCAGTTTTGGAGGGTACCTGTGTGTGTGTGTGTGTGTGTGTGTGTGTCACTATCTCTGTGTGTGTGTGTCACTGTCTCTGTGTGTGTGTGATTTGGATAATTTGGATCAGACCAAAAACGTCTTCAGAGTATCTGTCCCCGTCCAGATTATTTTTCTTATATATATATATATATATATATATATATATATATATATATATATAGTGCATGCACTGAGAAAAAATCACGCTGACACCACGTTCAGTATGATAATGTCTGACTTTATTCCTACACAGCCTGCGTTCATATACAGGGGCTGTATGGGAGGGGGTTTGTATGCAAAAGAGCTGTCTCAGTGGTTCTTTGTTAGGTCTCGTCCTTGTATGGTCTTGTTGTTATAATTTATGGTCTTGTTATTGTAGATTTTCTTGGACACATCAGCATTTGAGGGGAATTCCACGGTGCCATCTTCCTTACTTGAAGGGAGGGGTAACTGCGGTAGCCATTTTGAGTAAGGAATCATAGCAAAGTATTACAGATGAAGAAATAGGCATTTTATCCAATCCATCACAGTCCCCCCTTGAAATGTCTATTTCTGAGTCTGTCCCTAGATGTATACTAACTCATCTGTCATGATGTGCCTGGGAACTCTTTTGTGCTGTACGTTAGATGAGTCATGGCTTGTCCATGACCCCCCTTGCCACAGACTTTGCACATAAGGAAGTCAGATGCTGTCCCTATGGATTTATACTATTGTACTTAACTGGGAGGGACTGTAACGGAGTAAATGGACCATCTTCCAAGAGTGGAGTATTATTATCTGACTGCAGAAAAAAGGTAGGAGTGCTATTGTCAACAGCTTTGGTCATGAACTTTTTAAAACATGGGAGAACACAGCAGACAATAATCACAAACAAAACAAAAATAATAACTATTGCGATGCCTATTTGGGCAAGAATCTTTTGCCATCCCGTCTTTCCTTGCTAGACCATTTTGTGGTCGATATCCCCAATCTGTTCCCGTGTTCCATCCTACTGCTCCCCAGTAATCACATTCCTGTCCCCAGTAGGAATCCGTTACACATATATAAGTGGACCTGGAACCGGCATTGCTATATCGATTATATTGCCAATGTGTTGAGGGGCAGCGGACTATATTACAATAATCAAAGGTGAAGGTAGCTACATGAGTATTGAATTATACCAAAACGTGACTACCCCTTCATGTTGGGTGATAGCAATCTCTTGTGCCCCCCCTAGACCCAACAAGCAAAGGATATATAGCATCATTTTCCTTCTGAGGTGTCCTCGTTGGGAGCTGGAACCTTCTTGCAATGAGAGGCGTGTATCCAGGTGTTCTTGCCAGCTAGCTTGACTGATGTCGCTGTGGTCAACAGAACTTGGAAAGGACCATCATATCTGGGCTCTAGGGAATGTTTCCTTACAAATTTCTTCACAAGCACCCAGTCTCCGGGCACGAGTTTATGAGTCCCGGTATCTAGATCTGGATCTGGAATAGAAGAAAACACTCGACCATGCATATTGGTTAGTCCTTGCGCTAGGGCAGTTACATATTTCGTCAAAACATCAGACTGCATCTGTAACTGCTGTGGGTAGTAACAACCAAGTTTGGGGGCAGTACCAAACAGTATCTTAAATGGGGATAGAGCATATTCCCCTCGTGGGGTATATCTATATCGAATACTGAACAAAACAATGGGTAGACTATCTGGCCAGGGCATATTTGTTTCCTGGGCCATTTTCAACATTCTAGTTTTCAGTGTGCCATTCATTCTTTCTACCTTTCCGCTACTCTGGGGATGGTATGGGGTGTGGAAAGCAAGGGTGGTCCCTAGCGCAGACCAAATTTCTTTAGCTAACGTAGCAGTGAAAGCGGGGCCTTGCAAGGTGTTTCTGCGGTGGTTTTTCCACACATCCTGGGTTACACTTTGCACAAATTGTACATAATTTGCAGAAATTACTAGTCATTGGGGTAATTCCAGGCGCCACATAGTATTTGTCGATTAGTGCATTCATAAGAGTCTTCGAGAGATGTGCTGCTCCATGTGCCCATTGTACCACAGCAGGATACAGTGCCCGTGGCAGACAAAGTTTCTTTTTGTACTCATAAATTCCTTCTTGGGGCGATGCACCTCTTTTCTTCCAGCTTTCCTTTTCTTCCTTTGTTGCAGATTCTTGCAACTTCTTCAGATATTCTCGATTCACTGGGATTCCTTGTCATGTCCACTTGATCTTCCACTTCTCGTATCCCGCTGGCAGCTTGTTTTGCCGCAGCATCCGCCAGATGGTTTCCTCTAGCTTCTTCTGTGTTCAGTTTCCCATGGGCTTTTACCTTTAGGATGGCCACATGGCTTGGAAGGAGTAGGGCGTCCATCAGAGCTTGTATGGCTGAGCTGTGTTTCACTGGTGTTCCTGCTGCTGTCAGAAATCCCCTGGTTTGCCAAATGACGCCAAAATCGTGTGCTACTCCAAAGGCACATCTAGAGTCAGTGTAGATATTCGCCGTTTGTCCTTCTGCCAGTTTACACGCTGCAGTGAGAGCTTGTAGTTCAGCCTCTTGTGCGGATGCTGTTGACGGTAGTGTGCTTGCCAGTAGGACCACAGAGTCTGTGGTGACAGCATAACCCGTATAGTAGGTGCCTTGTTGATCAGCATATCGAGAACCATCCACAAACAGAATTAGATCTGGGTTCTGTATCGGCGTTTCACTCACCGTGGGCAGATGAGCAGTTTCTAGCTTCATGAGTTTGAAGCAATCATAGGGTAGGTCGACTCCAGCTGTGCTTTATTCTTGTTCGTGTCCCTGCACATCTCCCCCCTCGGGAAGTGGAAGAAGAGTGGAGGGGTTAAGCACTTGGCACCGGAGAAGGGTGACATTGTCTGGAATGAGAAGCGAGCATTGCAACCTGAGGTGTCTGGCAGCGGACAGATGTTTTGGTTGTGTCTGATTGAGAATAGCAGCAATGTCATGTGGTGCCAGGAGAATAAGGTCATGCCCTAGAATGATATCCGAAGTTTTATCCAGCAGTGCTTGAGCAGCAAAGACAGCACGAAGACAGGACGGTCCACCACGAGCCACAGCATCGAGACGGCTGGAGTAATAACCAATAGGTAGACATCGGAGAGCGTGTGGCTGTGTTAACACTCCAGTTGCATGTCCATTTTGTTCTGATACGAAAAGCTTAAAGGGTAAATCATAGTCTGGGGGGCCCAAGGCAGGGGCAGAGGATATTACCTGTTTGAGAACAGTGAAATTCTTGGAAGCCTCTGGGGTCATCTGGAAAAGATTTGTTGTTAAAACATCGTACAATGGTTGCATCTTTTACTGCTTGAGGATCTTGAACCATTCTATACTTATCAGGTTCACCCTTCGCGGTGCGTTTCTTCACAGGGAAAAGAGGGGTATTGCAGTTTACGGGGAAGCGGGGCCCCTTATTTGAGCTGTACAACAATGGTGCTTGGGTGCCCGTTATCCTCAGGGCTGGTGGATCATAATTTGGACGGGATCCTATCCATGACAGCCGGCGGTATACTGGCAGCTGAGGGTTTGTCCGCTAATGCCAAAAGTATTGGAAGGGAACAAAGGGCAGAGACATCTGACTCCCAGAGCAGGGAGGTTACATCAATGGTGCCGTCCTCTGAGAATATTATGGAGGCCTGTAACCTGGACAAAACATCAGTGCCAAGCAGATTAAGCGGGCAAGTGGAGGAAACTACAAATCGTGCAAATAGTTCAGGGTAGGGACCTATCTGCAGGGGTCGTGTTAATGGGCTAGAGCGCGGTGTGCCATCTACCCCCACACATAAAACATCAATATCAGACAAATAGGAAGGGTCGGGTATGTCTGCAGCTCTAATTATGCTCCTGGCTGCCCCTGTGTCTACCAGGAAGGGGGTGAGGTGACATACATTATTGGGGCGCCTTCTACCTGCTTGGGCGTCTGCCCAGATAACCTTGGGCAGCGGTCGGGTACTGGGGGGTTTCTGGGGTTAATATTCCAGGTCATGTTTGCCTCCTGTACAACGGCCTGTGACTCACTATCTGAGTCAAAACTACCAGGCGTACTATAGTGGACACTGCTGCTGGGTCTGTGTGCTATTGTTGTGTCAGGGTAGACTTGAATCCCTACCGCTGGGGCAGTGATTGTTTGGGGTGAAAGGACTGGCATCAGGGGCATTAGGGGCGCAGTCGGGGTGTAATGGGAACCGTCTGCCTGCATCACAGGATATAGTTCTGCTGCATGAACAGTCAAGGTTGGTTTGTCATCTGTGGGCGGGGTAGTGGGTTGTATAGGTTGGGGTGCTGCTGGAGCTGGGAGCGAAGGTAACAAAGGAGTGAGTATAGATAAATCAGTCATACCACAATTAAAACAATCTTCCCTCCCTTTTCTATCTCCTGCTTGGTCCATTTTTCTCTGGACAGCCTTGGTAACATTAAACCAGGCTTCTGCTATCTTCAGCAGGTTGTTATCATTCAAAATTCCTCTCTTTTCTTTCAATATCTTTCGCCACTCTTCTGGTTGTAACCTGCCTTCTGCTGCAGTAATACTACATACTTTAAACAGTCTACTTGCTTTGTTTTTTCACTTGTTATTATATTAACTTCTGTCCTGGCAATGATAAAATAAATGCAGCGGGACCCTTCTGTCCCTCAACAGAATTATTTTGACTCATACTAACGTAAGGTATGTTTCCCTGTGGGATTCAAAAAACACACAAGACTGCGCTCCCTGAACTTCTCCCTCCCACAGAAAAAAACCCCTCTTTCTAGTTGCCATTAGAACAGAAGGAAAAATAATATTTTCTGGTTTTAAAAGACCCATTCGTGTCCCCAGTACGAACAAACCTTTCAAAAATAAATCTTTACCAGTTACCGGGAAAGCTGCTCCCATTCCTCTTCGTTCTGTTCTCTCTCTTTCCGCCACTAGGTGGCAGGCTAAGACTCCTTTCCCTGTCTTACTTGCCTGTGCTCAAATGTTAAAACTGCACCTTTTTTTTTTTTTCTCTATACTGCAATTACTAGCAAAAATGCCCTGCTTTTTTTTTTTTTTCCTCTTTTTCTTCTTTCCCTTCACTTATAACACTTTATTTCCCTTCCAAATAATATACACAGTATCTAATTGTATCCCAATTTCTGCAATTAAACCTTTCATAAAAATAACCCTCAATACTTACTTTCACAACACAATCATATGCCTTGATTATCTATCAGCAAATTCACTTGCCTATTTCTTTCCTATTCACTTTCTTTCTTTCTTACTGCAAAGCGTACGTTAACGCGGAAAAAACAGGAGTTCGGGCAGTTTAACGTCTAGGGGTTATCGCCCAAGCACCTATGGGCTATCTCTTCTACTCTCAACAATCCCCACCCGTCCTCATGAATTCTCAACACTAATACACAAACACATTTTGGACATAACATACAACTTGATTACGAGAGAGGGAAAGGTTGTTCAGGGATCAATCGGCAGGATTCCGCGCAGTTACCAAACCGTAACGTGCAACACTCCTTCCCTTGCAACGTGCCAAACCGCACAGTCACTACCGGGATTCCCGTGTTTCCTCTCTGAACCGACTATACCTTACTCCCCCTTTACCCCTCCTTCCACCAAGTTTACAACGTACATTGACAAGACTCCTAGTCAGCCAGCAAAAATCCCACTCCACTCTGGGCTCCCACTTGCGGCACTGACTAACACATATAACATGTAAACATATACCGAGTGACAGATAGTCTAGGTAACAGGTTTGAGTTTAAAACGGGCTCTGGGCAAGATATCTACCTGTCTTTAGGTGACCTTCGGAGAGCCGTATGAGACACAGAAATAGACCAACAGCGGAGACAGTGCGTATCGGTAGATAATAAATGTTATCTTACCGTACTCCAGAGGTGATCAGTCTCCTGTCGCGTCCGCATTTGGTCCACCTCGGTCCCTCTGTGCACGGCTGTCTGTTGGTTCACAACCCAGGGCCCCACGTTGGGCGCCAGCTGATTTGGATAATTTGGATCAGACCAAAAACGTCTTCAGAGTATCTGTCCCCGTCCAGATTATTTTTCTTATATATATATATATATAGTGCATGCACTGAGAAAAAATCACGCTGACACCACGTTCAGTATGATAATGTCTGACTTTATTCCTACACAGCCTGCGTTCATATACAGGGGCTGTATGGAGGGGGTTTGTATGCAAAAGAGCTGTCTCAGTGGTTCTTTGTTAGGTCTCGTCCTTGTATGGTCTTGTTGTTATAATTTATGGTCTTGTTATTGTAGATTTTCTTGGACACATCAGCATTTGAGGGGAATTCCACGGTGCCATCTTCCTTACTTGAAGGGAGGGGTAACTGCGGTAGCCATTTTGAGTAAGGAATCATAGCAAAGTATTACAGATGAAGAAATAGGCATTTTATCCAATCCATCACATGTGTGTGTGTGTCACTGTCTCTGTGTGTGTGTGTGTGTGTGTGTCACTGTCTCTGTGTGTGTGTCGCTGTCTCTGTGTGTGTGTGTGTCACTGTCTCTGTGTGTGTGTCACTGTCTCTGTGTGTGTGTGTGTGTTTCACGGTCTCTGTGTGTCTCACGGTCTCTGTGTGTCTCACTGTCTCTGTGTGTCTCACTGTCGCTGTGTGTCTCACTGTCGCTGTGTGTCTCACTGTTTCTGTGTGTCTCACTGTCTCTGTGTGTCTCACTGTCTGTGTGTGTCTCACGGTCTCTGTGTGTCTCAGGATCTCTGTGTGTCTCACTGTCTCTGTGTGTCTCATGGTCTCTGTGTGTCTCACTGTCTCTGTTTGTCTCACGGTCTCTGTGTGTCTCACAGTCTCTGTGTATCTCATGGTCTCTGTGTGTCTCACGGTCTCTGTGTGTCTCACTGTCTCTGTGTGTCTCACTGTCGCTGTGTGTCTCACTGTTTCTGTGTGTCTCACTGTCTCTGTGTGTCTCACTGTCTGTGTGTGTCTCACGGTCTCTGTGTGTCTCAGGATCTCTGTGTGTCTCACTGTCTCTGTGTGTCTCATGGTCTCTGTGTGTCTCACTGTCTCTGTTTGTCTCACGGTCTCTGTGTGTCTCACGGTCTCTGTGTATCTCATGGTCTCTGTGTGTCTCACGGTCTCTGTGTGTCTCACTGTCTCTGTGTGTCTCACTGTCGCTGTGTGTCTCACTGTTTCTGTGTGTCTCACTGTCTCTGTGTGTCTCACTGTCTGTGTGTGTCTCACGGTCTCTGTGTGTCTCAGGATCTCTGTGTGTCTCACTGTCTCTGTGTGTCTCACGGTCTCTGTGTGTCTCACTGTCTCTGTTTGTCTCACGGTCTCTGTGTGTCTCACGGTCTCTGTGTATCTCATGGTCTCTGTGTGTCTCACGGTCTCTGTGTGTCTCACGGTCTCTGTGTGTCTCACGGTCTCTGTGTGTCTCACGGTCTCTGTGTGTCTCACGGTCTCTGTGTGTCTCACGGTGTCTGTGTGTGTGTGTCACTGTCTCTGTGTGTCTCCGCCCCCCCCCCCGTGCACTTACACGGCCCTCCTCCCCACACCGGGTAGCAGTTGCGGAGGAGGGCACCTGCTCTGATCCCCCCTGCTCAGATTCCCCCCCCCTTGCGCACTTACACGGTCCTCCTTCTCCCCACACCGAGCAGCAGTTGCGGAGGGCACCTGCTCCGATCCCCCCCGATCATATTTCCCTCCCCCTGTGTGTGTCTGAGAGAGAGTGTGTGTGTCTGAGAGAGAGAGTGTGTGTGTGTGTGTGTCTGAGAGAGTGTGTGTGTGTCTGAGAGAGTGTGTGTGTGTCTCAGAGTGTGTGTGTGTCTGAGAGTGTGTGTGTGTCTGAGAGTGTGTGTGTGTTTGAGAGTGTGTGTGTGTCTGAGAGTGTGTGTGTGTGTCTGAGAGTGTGTGTGTGTGTTTGAGAGTGTGTGTGTCTGAGAGTGTGTGTGTGTGTGTCTGAGAGTGTGTGTGTGTCTGAGAGAGAGAAAGAGTGTGTCTGAGAGAGAGAGTGTGTCTGAGAGAGAGTGTGTCAGAGAGAGAGAGTGTGTCAGAGAGAGAGAGAGTGTGTCAGAGAGAGAGAGTGAGTCTGAGAGAGAGAGTGAGTCTGAGAGAGAGAGTGGGTCTGAGAGTCTGAGAGAGAGAGCGAGTCTGAGAGAGAGAGTGAGTCTGAGAGAGAGAGTGAGTCTGAGAGAGAGAGTGGGTCTGAGAGAGAGTGGGTCTGAGAGAGAGAGTGGGTCTGAGAGGTGTGTGTGGGTCTGAGAGGTGTGTGGGTCTGAGAGGTGTGTGTGTGTGTGTGTGTTTGCGTGCGTGCGTGCGTGTGTGTGTGTGTGTGTGTGTGTGTGTGTACACCAACCCGCAGACAGTCAGTCACCCAAAGAGAAGCAGTTCCAGCCATCACATTAGTGGTGAGTTCATTAAATGTTTGACCAAATATAGCAGGCTAATTTTTAAGTTGATAATTTTGTATGGCCCTCGAATGATTTTATAAATATCAAAATGGCCCTTGGCAGAAAAAAGGTTCCCCACCCCTTTCATAAAGGATAGAGAAAATACTATGGGATGACACAGGGCCACTTAGAGCCACTGCAAAAAAAAAAAACAGAGACCAGAGCAGAAATAGAATCAACCAGAAAAGAGTGAATCAGATTAATGTACTTGTGTCAGCACTCGTTGAAACCAGCAAATGTGACAGTGCCAATTGTATAAAACCAATAGGATTGTCTCATACATATGGTCTTGAAGCTATCACCTCACAAAATAGTGAGGGGGATATGCTCAAGACCTATGATCCTCCTTAATTTAGGATCCCTATTGTTATGTAAACCAAAGTGCCTGGAAATACTATATATATATAATGTAAAAAATAATGTACACCCTCTGAATTCTATGATTTTACATATCAGGACATAATAACAATCCTCTGTTCCTTAGCAAATAAATACAGAGAGAGAGAGTGATAAATAGGGAGAAGAGGACATCAATTTAAGGGTAAAAAAAAAACTATTAAAAGTATGATGGCAAAGCACTATCAACCCTCAAAGTGACCAGTACTATTAGCTTTCCCATACTGTTGTTTTTTTGTATTTCAAGTTAACTTTTTTATTTGACATGACAATCTGGGAAAAAGAAAGGGATACAGAATCAGAATGTCTCTATTACCATAACATCATTTATTCTCTGGAGAACTGAGCTCAAGGGAGGTGGTTCCATCTTTTTCCAGTGAGCTGCAATTGAACACATGGTGACAGTCAACAATGATAACATAAAGGTCACGTGGAATATCAATTTCATACAATTCTTTAATGACAAAAACGGTTTGATTCCAAGAGCATGAAGATTTGGTGCCATGTTCATTTGGAGCTGCAGCTACTTTATTGTACAGTAGGCCATATTATCTTCCCTTCTAATACTCATCTTCCATTCAGGAAAACTTGTTAGATGTGTAGTGAATTGACATAATGGAGCATTGACGGTTTAGAAGAGCTCCACTGTTCAGCTTGCTGATATTTCCATGGGTATTGCTTGCATACAAAAGTTAGTATTCGATGGCATGGGTAGGGTACACTGAAATATTATGACGGAAAAGAAAAAGATGAGTATTGGAAGTTGCATAGATTAAAGAACTATATGTAAATATATTAATATTTTTTTTATTGTCATTATTTCTAACACTATTTATCAGATTTACTTTCTGCATCATGAAAATATTAGAAGTTCGGTCATTTAACCCAGGTATTTTACTATTCAGTTTAAATATATATTTCTATATAAATAAACAAAGATTTTTCCATATCTATTTATCCTTAACAATGACTTCACTTGAGTATCTCAGAAAAATTATGATTTTATATACTGTAAGAACAATTTTCTGTATAGATACTGAGCCAGAGCAAGCATGTCTGTAAGTCATATATTTGTATTAGCCCCAAGTTAATAATAAAGCATACATTACTGTCTGCTTGTAATACATGTTTACAGTATATAACAAATATACTGTCATTTTGTCTTCATTCCTGAGATGTTCCATGCCCCCAGCATTTCAGCCTTACAAATTTACCATTTCACCTAACTTTTTGTCAACTTGTAAGGTACACAACAGTTATATCAGCAAAGTTAGGATACATTCACAATTCTAGAGGCACAATTCAGAACTCAACAAACTGAAATACATGTATATAAAAGTATCTAAACAAACTTATAACTTAAGTAACATACTTTGGTATAACAAGCCCATAGCAGTTGAGGTTGAGAATTACCAATGTGTGTAAATGTGATGCAGTACGAAGGCCTATTATTTTTGGAAATGTGAAGCCTGAAGAAGAAAACTGTAGAAAAAGATGAGATTCTGTAAAGGTATCTGAACGGTTCAGAGAAAGGGTTTTTGAGAGGGGTGTCAAGATTTGTGCTATCAAGGCGACTAAAGGGTGCAAACTTAACCATGTCCTAACTCCTATTCATTTGAATGGGAGTTAGGATGTACAAATAAGGCCTTTAGTCAATACAGTATGAACCTAAATACTTGAATCCCATAGGGACCTATTCTAGTAGCTTCAAACTTGTCATTGCCAAACCACGCAGTTCAACATATTCAGAAGTCGTGAAATGAAATGTGACAACAAAAATATTCTCTTTTGCAAATTCCATAATTTAAACCACGTCTTTAAAAAATACCAAAAAGCGTAGTTCGACAGCCTTTCAGCGGAGGTTGTTCTTTTGGTTTGATTTGAAGCAGAGTGAACATTATCTTGTGAGACCACGCATCATACACACTATGTAAAGCATCCGTTTTAGAAAGCATGAGTCAGTGCTGTGGGAGTCAGGGAGAGACAGATTGGGTTTGGAGTTTGGAGGTATTTGCGAGTGGTTTGTATTAGTAGTGATTTCTGAGTGAGTAGTCTTCTGTTCTTTTTTTTTTTCAAATTGGTATTGTCAGTGTGACAGATTTCTTGCAGTGTGTCTTTTTATTTATTTTTCCTCCGTGTTTTTTTGTGTGTGACATAGAGTGGGAATGCTCCAAGTTATTTTTATTGACTATATGGGCTTGGTTATCATGGTATTTCTGCACATGCTTTGGTTTATCAAAGAACCACTCACCAAACATTTTGTCAAGCCAGAAAAGGTACATGAGTGCAGTATCATTTATGTTTTATTTTTCCCATTGCTCCAAAGTTCTTTATATTCTTCAACAGTTTTCTATTTAAAAACTAAAAAAAAAATCTTTCATTTTATTATTGAAATCATTGAATCTTTTAGTCCTTAAATTAGGATTTCAATTGTTTTACCAGGTCAAGGAGAGCAGACCTGTAAGGAACCGCACGCAGGGACTGCATTATTCTATATACATTTACTCGTTACACAGCTATACTGACTATACCACCTGACTTCTCATAGAGGCAGCATCTATCCTGTCCTCCTGTGCTTCACAACAAGCTTGTTACTTTGGAGACAGGTTCTTTGTTTCAGTACTCCCAGACTTGCTGCTGGTCCTTGTTAAACTTGATATCAATTCCAATTGACATTATATTATTGCTATCTCCCTGTCCGACCTTTGGCATTAATGACTACTCTTCTATTTACCACCTGCCCTGACCTTGGATCTTCTGACTACACCATCTGCCTGCTGCTTCTGAGCTCTCTGCTTCTATCACACAAGATATCAGGACACTTAGGGGGCTATGAACTAAGCTCAATGGCTTTGCGTTCTGATTTGGCCAAAAAACAGGTTAGTTAAAAAGTGAAGCCGGGGACACGATGTACTAAGGCCTTGAGGCCATTTTTTAACGTACCTGCTCAAAATAGCTCAGAACAGCCACAGCGTACGTGTTGCTTTTTTTCCCCCTGCTAGCGTTCTGAACCTTTCCGTTCGCTAGCTGATAGAAAAAAATGCCGCATGTAACATTTGCATGGAGATTTGCCATCTCCATGCAAGACTGTTATAGGCGATCGTACACAAAATAAATACATTTTAATAATAGTGTACATGAGCAGGGGGTCTCCGGAGCTGAATCGCATTGGTTTCAGGTCCGAAGACCCCCTACTTCAGGAGATATAGGCCCCATTATGGGGTGCCGGTATCCCCTGCAGTTTAAAGCTCCCGCGTCACGTGACCGGGTTATTTACATTCTGTAGGGGATACCGGCACCCCATAAAGGGGCCTATATCTCCTGAAGTAGGGGGTCCTCGGACCTGAAATCAATGCGGTTCAGCTCAGGAGACCCCCTGCACATCTACACTAGTATTAAACACACATAACAATAAACAATAATTATTACCGTAGCGGCTATACGCTATGGTAATGAAGCTGCTTTAATGTATTTTTAATAATAGTGCGCAGGAGCAGGGGGTCCCCTGAGCTGTATGGTATGGAGCATCGGGTGCAAGTGCCGCCGCCATCTTTATAGCGTCCAAGACGCGACATGGGCTCTATAAAGATGGCGTCCGCACTGGCACCGATGCCCCAAACCGGCAATAAAGGTGTTAAGGCACATTATCATGTTTATTGGGGACAATTGCCCCCAATAAACAACACACATCCCCTCCGCCCCCTAACACATACAGTACTGTAATGGGCAAAATTACTATTATCCACATATGGATAATAATGCATTTGCCCATTTTAAATACATATAAATTACAATAAATACAGTCAAAACATTTAACACTTACGTTTTACAGGCACCCACGATGAAGGCCGTCTCCATCCTCATCTTCATTCTGCCCATGCCCCTCCGGTGCTGCAAAACATGCACAACAATCACAATAGCCAATGTAATATCCCCTAACCCCCTAATCACCATATCGGTTATTAACCGCTACAGTCATTAAGGGGTTAACCCACCCTCACCCACCACTCGGGAGGCCTACATACCCTCCCACACTAACCCCCCACCCCGTGAGGCCTAACCACCCTCACCCACTACTACAAGGGAGGCCTACCCACATACCCTTGGGGCCAATACCCCCTCCCCCCACCCCCAGTACCCACAATAAAAACAATACACAGCCCCACATTAAACATCATTCTATTTATTAAATACATAACCCACCCCCTGTGCCCCCCCATAAATACATGAATTATAATTTTACATACAGGGTTCATACCCCAGCCCCACGCGAGTCCCCTGGCGTTCTGACGGGTCACCTGACAGACCTACAGGGTACCAGCAACTTGTTTCACACAGGTTCTGGAGGCCTGTTGGTGGGTCCCGCCTAGCGCCATATCCCCCAGGTGGTCTCCTTGGGTCACCGTGGGCCACAATTGGGTCCCCACGGTAGGCCCGCGGATGTCTGGGAGCCCCGGGTCAGACCCACAGGTGTCTGCGGGGCCTCGGGTGCTTCTCACGACGGTCTGGGTACTCACGAGTGCTCACTATGGGTCCACGGTCAGTCTATTCCAGCCACTGGACTCCAAATCTGCAGTAGCCACCCCCATGATTGACATGTCCTATCAATCCGGTAGTAAACACTCTCTCCATTGATTCTTCTTTGAATCCTGACACAGTGTAGCCAGATTAACATTTCCTACTGCAAGGGAATGCACAGGAACCCACCCCTTGCATTCGCTAACACTGAGGAGAAAAGCTTCAGCAGCCCACATGTTAACTTTGGGTGGCTGGAGCTGCGACAGCGACTACTTGTGGCTAACACCATTCCCAGAGACATGGCAAAAATAAAATGTCTCTGTTGCTCCAGGGAAGATCTGTAAACTATGATTTAATCTATTTAATTGTAATTAAGATACAGATCTAGCAGACATTATTGCTCCTAGTGGTGCACACCAGCAAGTGCTACTACTGCTACAGTTTATGTGTAAGCCATTTCACACTGATACTAGACATATTCATTCTATGATCAGTTATGATTGACCCAGCTGTCCTGAACACTCTTTAGGATAACACACTTGCTAAGGAGCAGCTGATGCATTCTAATTCCATGCACACAAGCTAAGGCCATATTTCTTATTTTTCCACCCAGTAACTTAAAGGGTCAGTGATAATTTGTGTCATGTGTGTATGCCTGCCCCATATTAGTCACTCTTCTTCCCACCTCAATCCGTTTCTCGATTTAGAATGCAGTCTTACAAGCGCCCTAATGTGTCACTATGTCCCACAGAAAATTATCTATAGCTGCTTGTAACATACCATCCCACTCTTTACCAATTTCTCAGATTAATGTTGAAAAACCACCTGAGATTAATACATAACTCCCTCTGCTACTATTATCATTATTACCCTTCTGTTTACTACTCCCTTGTGATTATTCTGTGGTTTTAGCGGTCACTGATGTATTTCAACTGTCACCCCTGCCTATTTTAATTGTGATGAGTCTGACTATAGCCTTTAACAATCCTCCTCCCTCTGCCTTTCCTCCTCCATCTATGCTTGCACACAATTTTATTTTTGCACTGGCTAAAGTCTGCTTTGCCTTAGGCATAATCTTTTTAATACACTCCTTGAAGCGATGCTCTACAAAAGAGGTCAGAAGATATTCCTCATTAGTTTTTTTTTTTTTTTCATCTTTAAATTTTTATTGGAAAGTACAAATACAGCCAATGTTCCACAGCCCATTATTACATTTCCAGTTTTGTCAAACACATATAGTGACGCCTTGAAGACGTATCCACTTAACACTTTACAAACAAGACCAGACAAACTTGACAAGGGGACAGGGATAGAGGCTAGGGGGGTGGGAAGGGTAGGGGGGGGGAGGTGGTAGGTTGCCATTCTCTGGAGTAGGTATGTAGGTATGTCTTGTTAAATTTTTTGAGGCATTCGCTAAGGAATTTAACTGGGACCGGTTCTTCTGGGGTTTCTCTCACTCAATTGTTTTTCCCAATTCTATGACTACAGGGAGGTCTGCTAGTTGTGCGTCGCTAAGTCATGTTGTCTAATCTGTCCTTAAAGGAGAACTCACCTATTTTTATTAGTGCAAGATTGAGGAGGCATTCACTCCTGGGATGTCTACCTGGGACAACCATGGGTCCCAGACTTTTAGAAAATTTGTTCCGGAGTCATTAACTAAACTCGTTAATTGTTCCATCCGGCAGACAGGCCAAATTCTATTTTTGATCTTTGGGATAATTGGTATCTCCTGCTGTTTCCATAATGCTGCGATCTCACATCTTGTGGCAGTAGCAAAATGCGCGATTAATTTATGCGACGCATTTAACAGACCCTGGTTCCGCCTGCCCAATAGGAACAGCCACGGGTCCAGGGGGATATCCAAATCGAGAATCCGCCGAATCCAATTTCTGATTTGTTCCCAAATAGGGGCCACCTTAGTGCAAGACCACAGCATATGTCGGAGGTCTGCTGCTTCCCCACACTGTTTAGGGCAGAGAGGGGAGTAGCCTTTTACAAATTTCGCTAAGCGCGTGTGAGTGTAATAAAACCTCATAAGGACTTTATATGCGTTCTCCTTTAATGTGGTGCAGATTGAGCTTTTTGCCGCCGCCTGAATAATTCTGTCCCATTTGTCGTCCTCTAAAGTCTCTCCTAGGTCTGACTCCCAGTGTCTCATGTAACTCAGTCTATTGTCAATGGGCGACTTCTGGCAGATCACTTCTCTGTACATTCTAGACGTGAGTCCCCTTGTGTCCGTATCTCTGGAACACAGCTGCTCAAAATTTGTTCGCGCCGGTCGAATTGGTGTTTTATTGTAGAAATCTCTGATCTGGAGGTACTGTCGCGGCCAAGTTTATTTGAGCATTTACCTGGTCTCGGCCGCGACAGTAACCGGGCGCGCGCCGTGGTGTCCCGGGCGCGCGCCGAAGCCTCGGAGGAGCGGCCCTCCGATCGGGGATTCCCCCTCCCCTCTCCGGGTCCGCCGGGTCCCCCGGAACCCCCCACCGCCGTCCCCCACATCGCGGGACACCAGGGCTCCCTCGGGGAGCCCTGGGCACGCGCGCAGGGGGCGCAGGCACCCGATGAAGCGTGACCGCGCATCGGTGATGCGCGGCACGCCGAGGGGATTCGGCTAGAAAGCCGGGACATCTCCCGGCTTGCGGAACTAGCCGAGTTCAAATAAAACGTGTCGCCTCTGTACCTACTATTGGTGTCATTAGTGATGTTTTGGTAGTCAAATTACATTTGAATTTCGTGGCCTCCCAAACTTTTAATGAATTGACCATGGTCTGTAGCGGATTGGTCATCTTGCGTACCCCTTCTCTTGGTAGCCAGATTAAATTTCGGATTTCAATTGGTGCACAGCATCTCTTTTCAAACTCGACCCATCTCCGTAAGCTTGAGTCTGTGTGCCATTGGAAAATCTGCCCTTATTGGGCTGCTTTATAGTAGGCCTGCAAGCAAGGCACCGCTAACCCTCCGCATGATGTGGGGCATTTTAATATTCCTTTAGCAATTCTTGGGTTTTTCCCGTTCCAAATAAATTTCATAATTTTTGACTGGAGGGAGAGGATGTCCGCCTGTACCAAAGGGATAGGGAGACTCTGGAAAAGATATAGCATCTTTGGGAGGAGATTCATTTTCACGCTATGTATCTTCCCAATCCATGAGATGCTTCCCTTCATCTAGGTTCGGAGATCCTCCCCCAGCGTCTTTATGATCCTGGGGAAATTTGCTTTATATAAAGTTTTGTACTCCCTTGTGAGATAAACCCCTAAATATTTGATAGCGGAGGGTTGCCATTTAAACTGAAAATTGAGGTCTGGAAATCCTCCCAGGGGAGGTGTAAACGCCGCACAGCCGTGGAGTAAGAACTTCAGAGAAGGCTGATCAGTGATTCATAAAAAACTTTAATGAGACAAAGTGCAAACGGATCCTCTTGACGTGTTTCGGCCCGTCAGGCCTTTGTCAAAAGAGTGATCCGTTTGTAACAGCATGATTTATATATAGCCAGTGCAAGTTACAACACCTGTGAACAAGCCCCAAACAAATGGGTAACAGGTGTAACCCCTAACACAGCAAATAATAATCATCAAATTAAAAACAGTGCTGTAATAAAATTGACCAATTTATTATTGGATAGGAAAACATATACAGATAATTAAACATAATATGCTAAACCAAAATCTCTGATGAATTGGTCAAAAAAACTAAAAACATGTGAGTTAAAAGAAAAGAAAATGCACAAATGTAAATAAAGTTTATAATGAAATACAACATTCATTCTATGAAGTCTACCGGACTAGCAAGATAAAGTTTCACCAAAGATAGTAGAAAGAGCTATCAGTCACAAATCACTTGATATTAAATCTGTGTGTAATAATGCTTTGAATGATAAAACAATAAAGAAACAGCATATGATAAAGCATGTTGGACCATGTGAAAAAAGGGAAGTGAAGCAAGAAATTAAGAGGAACAGTGGGGGAAAAGGGGGAGTGAGAAGGGGAAAGAAAGAGAAAGCGTGAAGGAAAAGAAAAAGAAAAAAAAGAAAAAAAAAGGGAAGAAATAGGAGGAAAAGAAGGGGAAAGAGAGGCAGGACCGGGCGGGGGGAAGAAAAAGAGGGGGGAGAGAGCGCGGAAAGAAAGGGTGAAGAACAGAGAAAGGGGGGTGGGGACAGAAGGGAGGGGGGGGGAAGAGGAGAGGGGGGCAGAAGAAAGATGGGGGGGAAAGAACAAGGAGGAAAGAGAAAAACAATAAAACAATATACATAATGCAGTGATAAGCATTCATTAATCACCAAGAAAATGTTTTAGCTCCCATTCAACATTGAGTCCGTGAGGCTGTAATGTATTCATGGAAAATATCCATGACATCTCTTTTTTGTTCAATCTGTTCAATCTATCGCCTCCTCTAATGTAAGAGGGGACGTGTTCAACCCCAAAGAATGAGAAATTCTTGAGTCCACCAAGTGGACATTGTACAAAATGTTTTGATAGTGGATGTAATAAATCTTTTTTATTTATTAATTTAACATGTTCTGAGATATGAATATATAAAGATCTAATGGTTCTTCCCACATATTTCTGTTGACATCCACATGTGATAACATAAACAGTGTAGCTTGTTTGACAATTAATAAATGTGTTGATTCTATATTTGCTGTTTGGAAACAGTGTGTATACTCTTTTTGTTGATGTAGCAAATTTACAACATTTACAAAATCCACATCTGAAAAAACCTTTAGGTATGTTGCTAATTCGAGGTTGGCTTGGAGATTTGTACATGCTTCTCGAAATGGATGAGGCTAATGTATTGAGGCTTCTGAAAGCAAATTTGGGACCATGTGTTGTAAACACATCTAGATCTTTATCCAATTTTAGTATGTTCCAGTGTTTGGACACTATCTGTCTGATTTGTGACGCCTGTTTACTGAATTTTGTGATAAACAATGGAGTGTCCTGAAAGTTTATTTGTTTATCTTTAGCTTTCTTTTTTAATAGGTCAACACGGTCCACAGTTTTAGCATTCAGAAGGGCCACATCTACATCAACTTTATTATATCCCCTGGACAAGAATTTGGTACTTAATGTCTTGGAATCGGACGGGCGATTTCCGTGGCGATTTCCGTGGCTCTGGTTGTATATTTTATAATATATATTTTATAATATCTATTAGAATTGCTTTGATCATTACAGTGTTGAGCGCCACTGATATAACTTCTTTTCCACTTCTATAGCCTGACTAGGGGTCAGGGTTATATCACCGGCTGCCAGCTCACTGTGGGATATAGCGCTACCTATTTGTTTTTTCTACTTAATGTCTTGGAATGTTTCAAAAAGGTTTCTGGGTCTGAGCAGAGACGTTTATAACGCAAGAATTGTCCCTTAGTGATCCCACGTATCAATGCATCAATGTATCACAGAAATATGTGGGAAGAACCATTATATCTTTATATATTCGTATCTCAGAACATGTTAGATTCATAAATAAAAAAGATTTATTACATCCACTATCAAAACATTTTGTACAATGTCCACTTGGTGGACTCAAGAATTTCTCATTCTTTGGGGTTGAACACGTCCCCTCTTACATTAGAGGAGGCGATAGATTGAACAGATTGAACAAAAAAGAGATGTCATGGATATTTTCCATGAATACATTACAGCCTCACGGACTCAATGTTGAATGGGAGCTAAAACATTTTCTTGGTGATTAATGAATGCTTATCACTGCATTATGTATATTGTTTTATTGTTTTTCTCTTTCCTCCTTGTTCTTTCCCCCCCATCTTTCTTCTGCCCCCTCTCCTCTTTCCCCCCCCCCTCCCTTCTGTCCCCACCCCCCTTTCTCTGTTCTTCACCCTTTCTTTCCGCTCTCTCTCCCCCCTCTTTTTCTTCCCCCCACCCGGTCCTGTCTCTCTTTCCCCTTCTTTTCCTCCTTTTTCTTCCCTTTTTTTTTCTTTTTTTCTTTTTCTTTTCCTTCACGCTTTCTCTTTCATTCCCCTTCTCACTCCCCCTTTTCCCCCACTGTTCCTCTTAATTTCTTGCTTCACTTCCCTTTTTTCACATGGTCCAACATGCTTTATCATATGCTGTTTCTTTATTGTTTTATCATTCAAAGCATTATTACACACAGATTTAATATCAAGTGATTTGTGACTGATAGCTCTTTCTACTATCTTTGGTGAAACTTTATCTTGCTTGTCCGGTAGACTTCATAGAATTAATGTTGTATTTCATTATAAACTTTATTTACATTTGTGCATTTTCTTTTGTTTAACTCACATGTTTTTAGTTTTTTTGACCAATTCATCAGAGCTTTTGGTTTAGCATATTATGTTTAATTATCTGTATATGTTTTCCTATCCAATGATAAGATTGGTCAATTTTATTACAGCACTGTTTTTAATTTGATGATTATTATTTGCTGTGTTAGGGGTTACACCTGTTACCCATTTGTTTGGGGCTTGTTCACAGGTGTTGTAACTTGCACTGGCTATATATACATCATGCTGTTACAAACGGATCACTCTTTTGACAAAGGCCTGACGGGCCGAAACACGTCAAGAGGATCCGTTTGCACTTTGTCTCATTAAAGTTTTTTATGAATCACTGATCAGCCTTCTCTGAAGTTCTTACTCCACGGCTGTACGGCGTTTACACCTCCCCTGGGTGGATTTCCAGTACTCCAGTGCCTGCTGCCTGCACGCCGGGCTGCGTCTGGTGCACCTGCGTCCCCCTGCTACACCCGGATACACCGGCACTGCCGTCGGTCAGGTGACCACCCACCGCGATCGAGCGGATGTAGGGTTTGCGGCAGAAGAAAGTGCTGGCGGGCAGAGAGGATCAAGTCATCAAGACACATTGCTAGCAGAGGGACATGCAGCATTTCCATACCGGAGGATAGACCAGCCACTTCTCTACATCCCCCAGCTGTAAGTTATCTACTTCTATGTTTTCTCTAACTTTATTGTGCTTATGGTTATCCAGTTGCAGAGATTTACATTTGTGAAGATTACACTGGGGGACTGTGGCGTTCGTTACCAACATTAACTGTTATTCAAGCACCAGTTCACAGCTGCAGCCATGCTTTCTGAGCGCCTGGTGGGTTAACTTGCTGTTTACACGTTTCACATCCGTGAAAATTGAGGTCAATCAGTTTTTCGACTTCTTTTGGTAGATTAATATTGAGGGCTTCTGATTTGGACTGATTGATCTTAAATCCCGAAATTTGGTTAAATTTGCCCAGTATGTTGAACACATTTGGGAGAGATGTGAGAGGCTTGGCTAATGTAAGAATGACATCGTCTGCATAAAGAGCGGCTTTGTGCATTTGGTCTCCCACAGGGATACCAGAGATATCTGGATTATTTCTGATGTGTGCCGCCATAGGCTCTATACATAAGGCGAACAGTAGTGGCGACAGCGGGCATCCTTGACATGTTCCGCTTTTGATTTCAAACTGCTCTGATGGGAAGCCTTGATATCTCACTCTAGCTGTCGGATTTTTATATAACGCCAGGATGGCCTGCAGGAGGCGTCCCTCAAAGCCAAATGCTCTCAGTGTTTCCGAAAGGTAGGGCCAATCTATTCTATCGAAGGCTTTCTCAGCGTCCAGACTTAACACCATGGAGTGAATTTTTTCTTTTTGGGCCAGATCAATTAAGTCTATAATTCTCCTGGTGTTGTCTGCCGCTTGTCTACCTCCGATAAACCCTACTTGATCCGTGTGTATTAACCCGGGAAGAACACTACCCACCCTGTTGGCTATAAGTTTAGAGTATATTTTGAGGTCCGAGTTAATCAGTGAAATGGGTCGGTAGCTCTTACAGTCTGCCGGGTCTTTTCCGGGTTTATGGATCACCGATATTGAGGCTTGGAGCATTTGTGCTGGGAATGAGGCCCCTGCTAAAATGTTATTGAATAATTTTAACATGTGGGGGGCTACATTTTTTAAATATTTCTTGTAATATAAGTTTGAGAAGCCATCTGGCCCTGGGGCTTTAGCCGGTTTTAGTGCTTTGATGACCCCAGAGAGTTCCTCCATCGTGAAATCCGACTGGAGTGCTTCCCTGTCGCATCTCTTCAAAATGGGAAGTTGTGCCTCTTTTAAGAAGGTCCGTAAATCTTCCTTTGTTTTTGGGTTATGGGTTACCTTATCTCCATTGTATAATATTTCGTAATACTTTTTGAATTCCCCTGCTCGAATCGCGTGAATGTGATAATTTGGAAGCTTATTTTTTAGCTTATTGGCAAGTAGTGTGTCAGGCTTGTTGGCTTTTTCCAAAAATTTCCGCTTGGACCAGGTCAATTCCTTCTCAGCCTGGGCGGAGAGGAGGAGGTTAAGACTAGTTTTAGTGGCTAGTATTTGAGTCAGCGTGTGGGCATTTTTATTTTTTTTGTGAAGGGAGGAAAGCTCCGCTAGCTGTTCCTCTAGCTTCAAAATTTTACCCTCCCGCTCTCTTTTCCGCTTAGCGGCCAGATTCATAATGACCCCCCTGAAGGTAGCCTTATGGGCCTCCCACAGTGTGGAGTGTGTAGCCACGCTTCCCTCATTTTCCTCAAAGTATTGTGTAATCTTTTTCCCAATTTCCAACTGTAGGGCTGGGATTTTCAGCAAGATTTCGTTTAGTTTCCAGTTCGGTCTAGGTCTGTCTAGTGGGATTTGTGTGCACCGCAGCTCTATAGATGCATGTTCAGACCATGAAATATCATGGATCTCGGTGTGAGAGACCCCCGGGACCATTCTGTTGGATACAAGGAAGTAATCTATCCTGCTATATGTGTCATGTGGGTGTGAGTAGAAGGTGTATTCTCTCAGTCTCTGGTGTTGTTCCCTCCATATGTCAAGTAATTGGCAGTCACTTAGCCCTTTTTTAATTGTTAGTATGTCAGATCTGTGTGTAATATTAGTGGATGAACATCTGTCAAGGTCCTCAAGTAGTGCCCTGTTCAGGTCTCCAGCGACAATGATTTTACCTCTGGCCACTTTGTTGAGTTTCCCAAAGAAGGTAGAGAAAAAACCTGGGGCTGTCTCATTAGGGGCATATATTGTTGCTAGAGTAATTGGGAATCCTTGGATTGCCCCTCTTACTATGAGGAATGTGCCCTCTTTATCTTTGAAAGTCTTATCGGGTACGAACGGTATTCTTTTATGAATTAGTATGGCCACCCCTTTCTTTTTAACTTTTGCGGAAGACAAAAAGTGTGTTGGGTAGTCCCTATCCAGGAATTTGGGGTAATTGTCTTGAGAGAAGTGTGTTTCTTGCAGAAACAGAATTTCTGCCCCTTTACGCTTATAATCTCGGAAGGCGATTCTGCGTTTAGCTGGGCTATTAAACCCTTTAATGTTATGTGATACTAGCCTGAGTTCCTTACTCATTTAAGAGTATGAGATGACTTTGCTGCCGATATCTGTTCCTTCTTGATGTATCTGGGCCAGAGTCCCGACCTCCTCTCCTTCTTGACCTGCGATACCTCGCTTCACCACCTACAGAAATACACAAGAGGGAGCACACAAAAGGGTACACCTGGGGGGACACATCGAACACTAGACAAGACAAAAGACAATAGAATTCTCGTCGTCTCGGCAACGCCGCCTCCTTGACGAGATCACCGCCTTTGGGAAACTGGACTCCCCTCCAACCGTCCGGGGGAAATGTGGGATGAAGCTCACTCACCCAACGTGCCCATTCCCAAAGGACTTCACTAGGGCCCAGGAGATCCACCCTCCTCCCCCTAGTGTGTGGCCCATGCGGATTTTTGAAGCAGGTCACTCCCTCCCTCTCCTGCCTCGCCCTTCCTGAGCTTGTATTTATGAAACCTAGCATACATTATACTTAACCCTAGTCTGACTCGGCTTTGTTCACCCCTGTAGCGTATCAGGCTAATCCCTCGGTGTCATGGCCTCAGCAACCTGTGTTGCTTTGCTTCTCCTCCAGATCACGTCCCCCTTTCTTTTGATGTCCGCCTTCCCCAGCGATCTCATCTGTCTTTCTAAACATAGTGTCGTCTTGTTCCTTACTTCCCTGCTACTTTCCCACTCCACCTGCCTTCACCATCCTAATAACACTTCTCTACTTCCTTTAATACCTAACCTACCAGTTCCTACTTCACGTCCCCCTACACTCTACTTCCAGTCACCACTCCCACTATCTAGCTTGCACAATTCTATAGCTTTCTGGTTCCTCACTTCTCCATATTTATTCTTCCTTTATTCTAGCTCCCTGCATACTCTCCGCCTTGTTCACCCCTCTACCACTTCTTTCCTACTTGCTACATCCCTAGCCCACTTTAAATTCAAGTCTACTACCTTTCTCCTTCATATAGCCTTGTCTCCTTAATTATCTCCACTTCTGCTTGTCCTACCTGCATTTATCCTCTTACTAACTCCCTTGCTATCTCTCACACTCCCCTTTCTCCATTAATGGCTCTGCCGCGACTACGCTCTGCTAACTCCCTTCCCGTATGTTTTCTATTCTTGCTATATTTCAAAATTCAAAAAGCCCGCGTCGGGCCGGTTAGGTGACTAATCTAGGCCTTTGCGGGCTTTCCGGCGCATTCTGGACGCCTTGAAGGGCTTCCGGCTGTCCTCAGTCTTTCTGGTGACATCATCTGGCTGCGCCGGTGGGATCTAGCTCCGCGCCACCTCAAAGATGGCGCCGCTCCTTCCGGGGCACATCTGTGACGCGTATCCGGGAGGCGCCATTTTGGAAGACGTCTCTCACCAGTGCAGAGGTGCGTGCGCCTGCTCCTGCTTCCCGCTCACCGCACTCTTCCTGCTCCTGCGGCTCACCGTGGATTCCCGCCTTCTACAGCTGCATCGCCATCTTGTGTCGGGGGCCGCCATCATCAGAAAGGTAGGCCGCAAATTTTCTCACCAGGGATTCTAGTACAGTACAGGATGCTTGATCATCGGACATCTGTAATTGGGGTGTCGGGGCTCACCTCTCTTTCACTCGGGGTGAGTTTCTTCATTTGGTGACAGCTTCACCGTGGCCGGGGACCAGACCTCAGGTAAATTTAGTAATGGAACTTCTTCAACTTTGAACATTGAACTTTTTTAATCTTAGTGTTCATCTGAGTCCTTTAGGTTGGTGCTGCACCCCTTTGCTCTCTGGGGGATCTTGCCCTTTGTTCCCATACAGGTTCTGGAAGGGCGGGATTTGGATCCTCCGCTGCCGGAGCTTCACCTAGACCCAGCTTATGGAGGAAAGCTGGCCCCTCTTCTGGTCCTCGAAGGGTGGTAGTTCTGCCTCCCCTTGTTACTTGCAGGCCGAAGGGGAAGATCCACCTGTACCTTACCCCTTTATCTCTCAGGGTCCTGGTGAAAGGCAGCAGGGCCCTTCGGCGAGCCAGTGTCTCTGGGGACAAGTCTTGAAAGATAGACATTCGCACTCCCTCGTATTCCACTGCTGGTAGGGGTCTCGTTTTGTGTAGTACCGCTTCTTTTGAGCGGTAATAGTGCATTCTGAGCACAATGTCCCGTGGCTGCTCATGCATTAGAGGCTTGGATCGCAAGGCTCTGTGGCACCTGTCCAGGGCTAAATATTCCTTAGGGGTTTCAGGGAGCAGAGACTCAAGCTATTTCAGGATGAAATCCTCACTGTCCAGTACAGTTTCAGGGACCCCCCTAATCCAGAGTTTATTACGCCTGTCCATATTCTCTGAGTCCTCTTGGCGGTCCCACAGCTCATTTATTTGTTCTTGGAGACTGGAATACTTGCGGTCTTGCCTTTTTATGGCCCTGATAGACTGGTCCATTTTGTTTTCTAGGACGTTCGTCCTCTCCCCCAGCCCGGTAACCTCTTTCTTTAGGTCCTTAAGCTCAACCTGCAGCAGTACTTTTAGATTTTCGTACAGTTTATCCAGGTCGCATTGTCTCACTGGGCGCAATGCGGGGTTATCTCTCTCCTCTCCCTCCCCGTCCGGCTCAGTCTCCGATCCGGCATTCGAATATGGCGCCATTTCTCCCCCTGCACCGCTCGGTCCGGCGCGGCTGAAATATTCTGGTAATCCCTTCTTTTTGGCTGTTTTGGGGGTTTTCCTTGACATTGCGAGACAATGTGGGGTTTTATTAGTAAAATGATCCCTTGAGTGGATGGTTTTATTAGGTTTTAGCTATCAATATATTCTAGCGAGGCACGGAGCACTTATCTTATGCGACCATGCTCCTTGCCGTCACGCATGCGCCTCTCCCTCATTAGTTTTAATGGATAGTACACAGAGATAATTTCTCAGACAGTTTAGCATTGCATCCAACATCTTCACCAGTTCAGCCTTATCATTAGCCTCCCACTTATGCTGCATGCCAATAAGGGTCATATCTATATGGAATATAAGTTAAATGATTTATCTGATGCCAGCTTTGTCACAGCTGGCCAGAGCTTTGAACTCCTTTAACAGCCGTAGTAGCTCATGCAGCTTCCCCATCAGATGCAACTGGTTGGGCAATAAGTCCCTTATAGAAGCTTGGCATTCTCCATGATTAAGTGATGCCCTACTTGTGCTGATAATACAGCTGATCTATAATGTACAGAGTTGAGTCCCTGAGAATGGGTACCTCTGGTTTAAGCTTGTGGTATGGCGATTTTACACTCCTGCAGATGACAGAGGGCATTACTACAACTACCAGGTTGAGAACATGGGCCAATAAGGGAACATGAACTATGTTGCCCTGTTATATATACTGTATGTAGTGCACATTTTTTAACCTGCTAGCATATTAAGTTGGGCATGACAACGTATTAGCCCTGACTCCTTTTATTGCATGGCACATTGTGCTAAATGGGTGATTCTCCCTCTAGGTTGGGTTCTTAACAAATTCCACTTGGTCAACCTCCTCAGCCCTTCAGAGATAGCTCTATAACCTCCTGAAATTTTTAAAGAATTCTGCTGCTTTATGAGCCTTCTGAGAGATTGTGAGCTCCTCACATCCCTGAGGAAGTGAATAATTTTTTTAAATGCATAGGGTGAAAGGTTCCAGATTTGCCTTTGTGAGTAATTATTTTTGGAGACTCGAGAGAGCACTGGGAAAGATCAGAGAGCCGACTGAAGGGTAGCGTGAAAGAGCGCAGAGGACCGGGATAGTCAGCTGTGAATCCGTGATGGATGCATTGTGACATTAGCACGTGAGGTGGAGTTGGATCCAGGAAGTGGTGAGCATCTCAGTAAGAGTCCACAGAGACAGACATCGAAGTAGCTCCAAATTACAAAATATGCAGGCTACAGAATCCCGAGAGCTTACCTTGTACAAAGCCCAAAAAAAGGATAATTCGTGAGTGGCACTCCTAGTGTCTGTGTTTTGTATAAAATTTTATATACAGTATTCTGCTACAGATATAGCCCGTCTGTATGTTCAGTTTTTCTTAACTAAAGTCCGGACGTCAATCGTTTTGTTTTGGACATGTAATCAATATACATCCCGTTTAGTTGTAGACAACTGGAGACAGCTCTTCGTGTTGCTATTCACACCTGAATTAAACAGGATATGCCCGACAGATTTCAGATTTGTTTGTTTTAAATTCAGTGACGGTTCGCCAGATGGCAAAGTGAATGTGTTAAGTTAGTTAGTCTATGTATAGTTCTGTAAGTCTCAAGCAGGTGCAAGACTGATCCAGCAATATACTGCAATTCATTACAATTCCTCATTGTTTTATGGCCTTGACCATTCAAAACATTATCAAAATGTGGTTGTTTTAATATTTTGTTGCAAAACATAAATGTTCAATATGTTCTACTTATTGTTATACTTTGTGGTCACTCACTCCTGACTTTTTGTGAGCTGAGAAAGAGTGCAATGTCGATTGCTGTAGGGAAACCAGATTGTAGCATAATATTTCTTATTTATTCAGCAATTAATGATGCAGTAGATAAGAAAGCTAATTTATCAAAAATATATGGCAATCATTGGCAACTATAAAAACTTCAGGGATTCAGCTGACTCTAGTAAATGAAAAAATTTTGTGCACTTTACTTTTTTAGTTAATGATTGCTTCATTCGTATCCCCCCCAATCTGGGTGTCAGAGGAGGTTATTGGGTATTGGAACCATCCTCTGTGAACGTGTTTGATCATGGAAAATTCAGAAGGAGAAGGAGAAGAAACAGGACCAACAGATTGAATCATACTTCCCAATCTCACAAAGGGATGCCATCTGAAAATTATCGTGAACAGCATTTCCAACCTGATTATTCCTTGCAGGTCCATCTGGTAACCTGGTCCTACCCGACTACAATCTAAAGCAGTTGAATCTTGATTTTACCTCTAATGCTCAGTATGGATACCTAACCGAATATGATCCTACCAAATATCGTCCACATCGGCAAGATTGGCAAGGTTGGCAAGAATTCTAACGAATTCTAACAATTCTAACGAAGGTAAATATAATATAAAATATGTTATTAACTTTTGTGCCCTATGACATGAATAGCCCGTAATACTGATCATTTATTGATATGATAAAAATCACGTGCCCCCCAGTTTGCGCTCACCTGGTGTATAGTAACTGTATAGTTTAAGCATCCTGTTTTTTTTCAGAATTGATAGCGTGCTAAATCAACATCCACAGCACACAGCCGTCAGATGATGAGGATGATAGCGTGTTATACCAACAAAACAATATATTACTGTCCCTTTTATTACTTTTCTATGCTTGTATACACTCTTAATAAATATTCTCATTCACACTTGTTTTGCTTACTAGTCCACTGTATCTGATAGATACTGTGCATGAAATATTATTTTCACTTATTTTCAAATTATGCACTTCCTTCCACCAGTCTCCTTATGTCTCTAACTCTATTCATATATCTCCATCTCTCCTTTCTTCCCCACTTCTCAGTTCATATGAACTCCTTTCTTACCTGCGCCCTCTGTCACCACACAGCTATACACCCTGCACTAAAACACACCCCTACAAATCAACCTCACACATTCTCTTTCTTTCCATGCTTCTCCTCCTTGCTTATGGGGATATCTCTCCCAATCCTGGTCCCTGCCTTATTTCTACTTGCGCTCAACCTCGCCTCCCACATGCAACTACTACTCCTTCTGGTTTAACCACTCCAACCTCATACCCATCCCCTGCCACCTTCCCTCCTCTCTCCCTTTCTCCTGTGCCCTTTGGAATGCTCGCTCCCTCTCTAACAAGTTCCTCTCTGTGCATGACTTCTTTCTCTCTCACTCCCTGCTTCTCTTTGCTATAACTGAGACATGGCTCACTCAGTCTGACTCTGCTCTGGAAGCTGCCCTCTCCTACGGTGGCCTTTCTTTCTCCCACACTCCGCGCCCTGATGGCAGGGGTGGAGGCGTGGGGCTCCTGATCTCCTCTCTCTGCCGTTACCGAACCTTTCCTATTCCCCCCTCTCTTGCTTTTCCCTCCTTTGAGGTTCACACTGTCCAGATCTTCTCTCCTCTCCCTGGCCATGTGGCGGTCATCTATCGCACCTACCTCTACTCATCCCCCTTCTGTCTTTCTCTCTCACTTTGAATCCTGGCTCTCTTTCTTTCTCTCCTCAGACTCCCCTGTTCTTCTCCTTGGGGACTTCAATTGCCACATTGGTGACCCCTCTCTCCCTTGGGCTTCCCGCTTTCTTTCTACAGTATAACCTCTTTTTTGGCCTTCAACAGTGGACTGAAGCCAGCACCCACAAGGATGGCCACTACTTAGACCTGGTTTTCACTAAAAACTTCTCTCTCTCTGATTTCTCCATTTCCCCTTTTCCTCTCTCTGACCATCACCTCATCTCATTCTCTCTATCTCGCTTCTCCCCATCTCCACCTCCATCTACACCCCGGTTCTGCAGAAACCTGCGCTCTATTCACTTACCTGACTTTGAGTCCACTTTACGCTCCTCCCTCTCCTCTCTCAGCTCTGCCACAGACCCTGACAACCTGGTCAGGAACTACAACTCTGCCTTGTCCTCCTCTCTTGATCTACATGCCCCGCTTTCTCTCTGCCGCACTCGCCCTTCTAACCCTAGACCCTGGTTAAATTCCCACACTCGCATGCTGCGTTCCTCAACTCGTTCCTCTGGATGCCTCTGGAGGAAATCTCATACTCTCGCAGACTTCCTTCACTACAAATTTATGCTATCCTGTTTCAACTCTGCCCTCTCGCAAGCTAAACAAGCCTTCTTTTCTTCACTAATCAACATGCACAAGTCTAGCCCACACCAACTGTTCTCTGTCTTTGATACTCTACTCAAACCACCATCAGCTGCCTCTCTTTCCTCCATCTCCGCTCAGGACTTTGCTGACTATTTTAAGGAAAAGGTGAAATCCATACGTCAGAACATCCTCTCTGTCTCTTCCTCCCATTCTACACCTCTTCCTAACTCTCCTCCTGCCTTCCTTGACTCTTTTTCCACTGTCTCAGAGGAGGATGTGTCGCTGTTGATCGCCTCTTCTCACTCTACCACTTGCCCTCTTGTCCCCATTCCCTCCCATCTCCTAAAATCTCTTGCTCCTACTATAATCCCTATGCTCACACACATTTTTAACTCCTCCCTTTGCTCTGGAAACTTTCCATCCTCCTTCAAACTTGCAACAGTCATACCATTACTCAAAAACAGCAAGCTTGACCCTACCTGTCTTTCTAACTATCGACCTGTCTCCCTCCTCCCTTTTGCCTCTAAACTCCTTGAACGTCTTGTATTCTCTCACTTGCTCCATTTTCTCAACACCTATTCTCTCCTAGACCCACTACAATCTGGCTTCCGCACTGCTCACTCCACGGAAACAGCTCTCACTAAAATAACTGATGACCTCCATGCTGCCAAAGACAGAGGTCATTACACCCTACTCATATTACACGACCTCTCTGCAGCATTTGACACCGTGGACCACCCTCTTCTCCTTCACATTCTCCATACTCTTGGTATTCAGAACAAAGCTCTATCCTGGATCTCATCCTACCTCTCCCATCGTACTTTCAGTGTCTCTTCTGCTAACACCTCCTCCTCTATTGATCTCTCTGTGGGTGTACCCCAGGGCCCTGTCCTGGGACCTCTTCTCTTTTCTCTGTACACACTCTCTCTAGGTAACCTAATAACATCTTTTGGGTTTAAATATCACCTCTATGCTGACGACACACAAATATACTTTTCAGCACCCGCCCTTACACCTGCTGTACAAACAAAAGTTTCTGAATATCTCTCTGCTATATCATCCTGGATGGCCCTCCGCCGCCTTAAACTCAACATGGCTAAAACAGAGCTCCTCATACTTCCTCCCAAACATGGCCCTACTACCTCCTTCCACATTACTGTTGGAACTACGATCATTCACCCAGTAGCCCAAGCACGCTGCCTAGGGGTCACACTCAACGCCTCTCTCACATTCGCCCCTCACATTCAAAACATTTCTAAAACCTGTCGCTTTTTCCTCCGCAATATAACAAAGATACGCCCTTTCTTCTGTTGCTCGACTGCTAAAACTCTGACTCAGGCCCTCATTCTCTCCCGTCTTGATTACTGTAACCTCCTGCTGTCCTGCCTTCCTGCCTCTCACCTGTCTCCCCTACAATCTATCCTAAACGCTGCTGCCAGAGTCATGCTACTCTTTCCTAGATCTGTCTCAGCATCTCACCTCATTAAATCCCTCTCCTGGCTTCCGATCAAATCCCGCATCTCATACTCCATTCTTCTCCTCACTTTTGAAGCTTTACACTCTTCTGCCCCTCCTTACATCTCAGCCCTAATTTCTCGTTATGCACCATCCAGACTCTTGCGTTCTTCTCAAGGATGTCTTCTTTCTACCCCCTTTGTATTTAAAGCCCTCTCCCGCCTTAAACCTTTTTCACTGACTGCCCCACACCTGTGGAATGCCCTTCCTCTCAGTACCCGACTAGCACCCTCTCTATCCACCTTTAAGACCCAACTTAAGCCACACTTGCTTAAAGAAGCATATGAATAGCACTGTGGATATTCTGAACACATGATACATAAAGCTTGGCCCCCTGCAGACGCACTTACCAGATCTCCCTCCTACTGTCTTTGTACGTTCTCCCTACCTACCAATTAGACTGTAATCTCGTCGGGGCAGGGACTTCTCTTCCTTAATGTTACTTTTATGTCTAAAGCACTTAGGGCCTTATTCAGAAAGCCTCGATAAGGCCCTTATCGAGCACTTATCGACCAAAATGGCTACTGGTATTCAGATAGCCTCGATAAGTGCTCGATAACGGCCTGTATCGACGTAAATTTTTTATCTCCGTCCGAAATTCGCTGACTGAGCAGCGATCAGGCCCTTATCGACCATTTTCGGAGGGTTGATAAACTCCCGCTATTCAGAGACCCGCGAGTCGGGTGTCGCGGCCCATCGCAGGCTTAAAAAACGATTTTCTCCCCAAATCCACTTCCCCACAAAATTGTTGGACAATTGGTGGGGAAATGCCTCGATGAGCTGCGATGGGTCAGGACTTAGAAGAAATCAGGCCCCTTTCCTGCCTCGGATTGATGCCGGGGGTCTCCGGAGCTGATAGCCTATAATAACAGCTCCGGACCCCCCCGGCATGCATCCGAGGCAGGAAACATGAATGTACAGCAACTTCATTACCTTAGCAGCTAACCGCTAAGGCAATGAAGGGGTTAAACACCCGTGCCAGGCTTACTGTAATAAACATACAATACAATACAATACAGTGGCTATCGGGGGTGGGTGAAGGGGGAATTTGGCCCTTAGTGGCTGTTTAGGCATTGCGGGGGGGTTTGCGGGGGGATTTAACCCCTTCATTACCTTAGCGGTTAATACCGCTAAGGTAATAAAGGGGTTTACCCAACCGCTACCCCCCGCAAGGTCTAAACACCCATCCTTAGGGCTAATACCCCCTTCAATCACCCGTGAGGCCTAAGCACCCACCCCAGACTGACTATACCCACCCTATACCCATTGAGTAGTATAGTGGTACATCATACCCATATAATAATAATATGGGCATGATAAGCCTCTATAGCACTCAATGGGCACCCTAATAAAAATACAGTAATACACAAGACACACAGTAATAAAACCTAACTATACTCCCAAAAAACACACTTCACTAAATAAAATCAGTAGCAGCTAATCCAATCAATAGAAGCAATTACAACATCAACAATGAATTAATTAAACCATTACCCAATCAAACCAATTAATCCCTAAAGCAACTCAAAATGAATAGTAGCACTAACCAATGTAAACAATGAATTAATCCTACATTAATTAATGTAACCATTAAAAGACAAATAAATACATTAAAACTATCTCTGAAGTATCCATAAAACACATTAGCTAACATAATATAACTTTAAGTACAAGCGAACACCAATCGCAAACCTTTTAATACATTAACCATAAACAAACAATCACATCCACATCAATAACAAGCGAGAAATGCCCCCCAAATATTGGCATAATAATGTATTAATCTGTACCCGAAAGAGGTACAGATTAATATATTATCAGTCAATGTGCCTCCCCCAAAAAATCAAAAAACACACCCAAAAAATAGACCTGTAAAAAGAGACATTTACAAACATAGAATATCTTACTTACCATTAGAAGCGGTGGCCCTCTGACTCCCGGGGTAACAGGAAGCTCACGTACCTTGAAGGCCTCCAACAGCATCCGATGCCATCATCCATCAGGATCCGGCTCAGGTACCCCAAACTTCTTTTTTCTTTCTTTACTCACCGTCTTCTATCTTCATCTGTAACCATATCTTGTTGTTCTTTATCTTCTTTCTTCATCTGTCAATCCATAAAACCCCATGTTAAATCCCAGCCGATGCTGTCTCGTCGGCTTCTTGGGCTCAAATGAGGCGTCACGGCCTTAAATATGGCTTGTGACGTCACATTTACCCTCACAATGGTTAACAGCCACCTGATTGGGATCATGGGAACCAATTCCACACGCTGATTGGCTGAAATACCTTGTGACACAGCGGCCATCTTGGATTTACTGACGTCATGTTAAAGGTAAATGAAGCACAGCCATTCTGATTGGCTGGCATCATTCCCTTTAAGTGACGTCACAGCAAAAAAAAAAATTAAGTCTGCACATGGTTTTAACAGCCAATCAGGTGGCTGTTAACCATTGTGAGGGTAAATGTGACGTCACAAGCCATATTTAAGGCCGTGACGCCTCATTTGAGCCCAAGAAGCCGACGAGACAGCATCGGCTGGGATTTAACATGTGGTTTTATGGATTGACAGATGAAGAAAGAAGATAAAGAACAACAAGATATGGTTACAGATGAAGATAGAAGACGGTGAGTAAAGAAAGAAAAAAGAAGTTTGGGGTACCTGAGTCGGATCCTGATGGATGATGGCATCGGATGCTGTTGGAGGCCTTCAAGGTACGTGAGCTTCCTGTTACCCCGGGAGTCGGAGGGCCACCGCTTCTAATGGTAAGTAAGATATTCTATGTTTGTAAATGTCTCTTTTTACAGGTCTATTTTTTGGGTGTGTTTTTTGATTTTTTGGGGGAGGCACATTGACTGATAATATATTAATCTGTACCTCTTTCGGGTACAGATTAATACATTATTATGCCAATATTTGGGGGGCATTTCTCGCTTGTTATTGATGTGCATGTGATTGTTTATGGTTAATGTATTAAAAGGTTTGCGATTGGTGTTCGCTTGTACTTAAAGTTATATTATGTTAGCTAATGTGTTTTATGGATACTTCAGAGATAGTTTTAATGTATTTATTTGTCTTTTAATGGTTACATTAATTAATGTAGGATTAATTCATTGTTTACATTGGTTAGTGTTACTATTCATTTTGAGTTGCTTTAGGGATTAATTGGTTTGATTGGGTAATGGTTTAATTAATTCATTGTTGATGTTGTAATTGCTTCTATTGATTGGATTAGCTGGCTACTGATTTTATTTAGTGAAGTGTGTTTTTTGGGAGTATAGTTAGGTTTTATTACGTGTGTCTTGTGTATTACTGTATTTTTATTAGGGTGCCCATTGAGTGCTATAGAGCAGGGGTGAGCAAACTTTTTATGCCGAGCCCCCCTTTTAATCCATGAAATTTCTCGGGCCCCCCCTGCCTGATGTAATCAAAATCACATGACGTCAGCGCACGTGAGCTGGTTCAGCCATTGAGGGCGAACCAGCTTTGTAACGCCCCCGCCACGCGTCTACAAAAAAAGTATTTATAGCACAAATTACATAACTTAAAAATAAATATTATAATATTTGTCTAATAGCGTTCCCATTTCTGCTGTATTATTAATCTCTCTCTTCCCGCCACATTAGAACACCTCAGGACCTCTCTAACCTCTTCCAGTATCTCCCTGTATTTCTCACTCCCCCTCCAGTCCCTCTCTATTCCTCCCCTCAGTGTCTCCCCCTCCCCCCCCACTCTCTTTCCCTCCCCCCAGTGTGTGTCTCTTTCTCCCTCCCCCCATTGTCTCTCACTCTCTCCCTCCCCCCATTGTCTCTCACTCTCTCCCCTCTTCCAGTCTCACACTCCTTTTCCAGTCTCTCCAACTCCCTGTATTTCTCACTCCCCCTCCAGTACCTCTCTATCCCTCCCCTCAGTGTCTCCCCCCACTCTCTTTCCCTCCCCCTGTGTGTCTCTCTTTCTTTCTCCCTCCCCCTAGTGTCCCCCTCCTTCCATTGTCTCTCACTCTCCTTCCAGCCATTGCCTCTCCCTCCCCCCAGTGTCTCTCTTGCACTCTCCAACCAGCTGTTGTTTCTCCCTCCACCCGGTGTCTCTCTCACACTCTCCCTCCAGCCATTGTGTGTCTCTCTCCCTCCTGCCAGTGTCTCCCTCCCTCCCACCAATGTCTCTCTCATCCCCATCCCCATGTAGCACTTTCACCCCCCCTCCCCATGTCACACTCACTCTCACCCCCCTCCCCATCTCACACTCTCACCCCCCTCATGTCACTCACACCCTCCCCATGCCTCAGTCTCACACTCACTCCCCCATGTCCCAGTCTCACACTCACTCCCCCATGTCCCAGTCTCACTCTCCCACCCCCCCATGTCCCAGTCTCACTCCCCCCCCATGTCCCAGTCTCACTCCCCCCCCATGTCCCAGTCTCACTCCCCCCACATGTCCCAGTCCCCCCCCCATGTCCCAGTCTCACCCCCCCCCATGTCCCAGTCTCACTCCCCCCCATGTGCCAGTCTCACTCCCCCCCCATGTGCCAGTCTCACTCCCCCCCATGTCCCAGTCTCACCCCCCCATGTCCCAGTCTCACTCCCCCATGTCCCAGTCTCACTCCCCCATGTCCCAGTCTCACTCCCCCATGTCCCAGTCTCACTCCCCCATGTCCCAGTCTCACTCCCCCATGTCCCAGTCTCACTCCCCCATGTCCCAGTCTCACTCCCCCATGTCCCAGTCTCACTCCCCCATGTCCCAGTCTCACCCCCCCCATGTCCCAGTCTCACCCCCCCCCATGTCCCAGTCTCACCCCCCCCCATGTCCCAGTCTCACCCCCCCCATGTCCCAGTCTCACCCCCCCCCATGTCCCAGTCTCACCCCCCCCATGTCCCAGTCTCACCCCCCCCCCCATGTCCCAGTCTCACTCACCCCCCCCATGTCCCAGTCTCACTCACCCCCCCCCCATGTCCCAGTCTCTCTCACCCCCCCATGTCCCAGTCTCACTCACCCCCCCCATGTCCCAGTCTCACTCACCCCCCCCCCATGTCCCAGTCTCACTCCCCCCCATGTCCCAGTCTCACTCACCCCCTCTCCCCATGTCACACACGCAGGAAGCAGGAAGCAACGAGATGCTGCTGTGTACTGTAGCACAGCGCAGCACAGTGCCACCTAATGGCCAAAAGAAAAATTGCAGCTGCAGACGGCTTTTTTCCCTCTGCTCCTGGCAAAATCGCCGCTGCTTCCTGCGCCCCCCCCTAAACAATCTTGCGCCCCCCCAGGGGGGCGCGCCCCCCAGTTTGCGCACCGCTGCTATAGAGGCTTATCATGCCCATATTATTATTATATGGGTATGATGTACCACTATACTACTCAATGGGTATAGGGTGGGTATAGTCAGTCTGGGGTGGGTGCTTAGGCCTCACGGGTCAGGGTGGGTAGGTTATTAAGGGGTTAGGGACCATTAGAATGTATTTTTTTTCAATATATGCTTTCTGGAAACGGAGGACAGAGGGACCTGCTGTTGTGGTAAGTATAACTGTATTTATTTATTTTATTTATGTATGCGACTGCAGTGTTTAATAATGGGCAAATAATATATTATCCATATCTGGATAATAGTTAATTTGCCCATTACTGTACTGTATGGATTTGGGCAGGGGGGGGGGCGTGTATTGATGTGTTTTTACATATTTATTTAAATATCCATTTCTTTAATAGTGTAGAGGTGCAGGGGGTCTCCGGAGTTGAACCATGTTGGTTTTGTGTCCGGGGACCCCCTGCTTCCAGAGATACAGGCCCCATTATGGGGTGCCGGTATCCCTCTGCATTGAAATGTCCCGCGTCACGTGACCGGGACATTTCCTTGCATAGGAGATACCGGCACCCCATAAAGAGGCCTGTATCTCGGGAAGCAGGGGGTCCCCGGACACAAAACCAACATGGTTCAACTCCGGAGACCCCCTGAACCTCTACACTATTAAAGGAATATATATTTAAATAAATAAATTTCGGGCGACATTTCCGCTGTGAGAGGCGGCTCTCTCAGAGCAGCTCTCTCTGCAGCAGAAATGAATCGCTGGTTTTTGCCTTTACAGAGGATAGATGCTCTCGCTGGCAGCAACTCGCCAGGTTTGGGCATTCTGCTTTCACAGGTATTCGAGCCTTTCTGAATACCGTTATAGCAACGCCCAAAAAACATTCATTTTAAAATCCCTGGCGAATTTTTTTATGAATGTTCTCTGAATAAGGCCCTTATTCTCATGATCTGTTATTGATATTATCTGTTATTTATTTGATTACCATGTGTATTACTACTGTGCAGCGCTATATACCTAAATGTCGCTATATAAATAAAGACATACAATACAATACAATACAATTATCACGTTGAGTAAAAATTAACACTGAAATGTTTCCTGCTTATTTCCCCTCACATAACTGTACAGTGAGTTGGTGGGTAAATATATATACTGCAGTCTGTGTGTACTGTACACATATATATGTTTGTTAATTGCATTGTCTGTGCTCCACTTTTTTTATGTTACGGTCAATGGATCAAGCTGTGCTTTGACAACGCAGAGTCTCCTTCCATGATGCTACAGTACTGTAACCTCTGCTGACTCTGCATAATGTATACACTATTAAGTGACATCCACAAACCCCCAACCACCATAGCCAGCCAAACTCCATCCCCTGTACCTGAGAGAGAGAGAACAGAATGTAAGGTTTGTAACAAGGCATACTTCGCACGCACGCATGAACAATATTAACTACCCGCAACTGTCCCCATCACCAAGACAGGCTTAGCCTCCAAAACAAGATAGCAATTCAATTGCAAAGTGAGACAAATTAGGACAGAATTTTACACGGGTTTTATTTCTCACAACAGTACTGTAGGAATGAAGAACAGAATACTACACATTTGTACATAAGTATACTGTATATACGTTTGTACTGCATCTTACAAGGGCTAGGTTGAGTGACACTCACTGTACTGCATGTTGCTTGAGGACAAGGGCTAGGCTGAATGTGTACTGCATGTTGCTTGCTGACAAAGGCTAGGTTGAGTGACACTCACTGAACTGCATGTTACATGCCGACAAGGGCTAGGTTGAGTGACACTCACTGTACTGCATGTTACATGAGAACAAGGGCTAGGCTGAATGTGTACTGCATGTTACATGAGGACAAGGGCTAGGCTGATTGTGTACTGCATGTTGCATGCTGACAAGGGCTAGGTTGAGTGACACTCACTGTACTGCATGTTACATGAGGACAAGGGCTAGGGTTTATGTGTAATGATTGCTAAATGTTGACAAGGGTTAGGTTGAGTGACACTCATTGCTAAAGAGTAAAAATGTCTTAAAACAATGAAACCAGTGAACACTTTATCAAACAAACATTATTTATTATTATATGAAAACGTACTTACTGCAATCTGTGTGGATACAGTACATACATACGTACTGTATAAAGATATATATATATATATATATATATATATATATATATATATATATATATATATAAATGTAGCGGTCATGTAAAATGGCTACAGTCATCTCTCCTGCTGACAGTAAGGCCTGGTAAGTTGTGGGCATGCCAGCAGTAATTATGGAGGTTTGCCCTCACACCCTGGTGGGGTGCCCTGTGTATGGATGGGAGTGGTCACATGCTCTGACTCCATGGTTAGTGATGTCAGAGGTGTGTCAGCCCCAGAGGTTACATAAGGCACAGCACTGTTTCTAAAAGGAGTTCGGGTACAAGTTCAGTTAAGAGGAGGAGGAGTTCTAGTCCTAGTCTGGAGTTGCTGGAAAGTTCTGGTTATGTTATAGTAGCTGCAAGGAGACTGTGTCCAGGGACCTGGCACAGGATAGAGATATCCCGGCTGGGATAGGGAATCCCTATTAAAGGAGAAACTCACCTTTCAAAAGGAAGCACTGACTCAAGATGAGTGGCTAGAGATTCTACTGCGTGGGGCAGCTAGCCCACCTCAATCAATAAAGATGCTCTTATTTGAACACCCTCTTGTGTACGTGTGTGGAGTGAATGTACAGAGGGGAGCACCACCGAGGAGTTCCTCACCAGGACCATCCCCAAGTGACCGAAGGGACCCTGATGAGGTGGAGGCGCTGCACTGGAACTAGGTGAGACTCAAGACACTACCTCAGCTGCCTGTCTGGACGGGTTCTCCCCACACACCATCATGCGGGAGACTCAGGAGTCCTGTTGCCAACAGGTGCACCACCAGACACTACCACACTGTAATGGGGACCGGTTAGACCACAGGGGCCAATGTGAGATTGGGTGGGTCAGGCCAATGGGCTCCGCAGAGCGGAGCCCCATGTACGATAATTGGTACGAGAGTGTGACAACCCAAGGAATGGAGGAGCCGCGTGGAGCGGAGAGCCCAAAATGGCGACCAGAGGCTGATGGGGAAGGCACCCGTGGCGTGCGCCCCACTGAAGAGCAAACTGTCGCTGAGCTGTCCTTAACTAATCTGCTCTGGAGTGGAGCGAAGGCCGTGGCTGCCCCGTTTTTGTCCTGTTTGGGACACCGAGGGGCCACCCTTGAAGAGTGTGAGGACATTGTGATAATTGGGGGGGAACCCCGCGAGGAGAGCAAACAAACTGACATTTCGGGCTTAAAAGCCAACCAAAATGGCGGTTCCCGCTTGCTAGGGAGACCGCATGGGCCAGTCGCAGAGAAAATGGCTGATACAGAACTTGCAAAGAGCTGGCCGGGAATGGCGCGAACAGCAGAGCCCCGCCCTGATGGGGGGCATGGCGCGAAAGCTATGGCTGCGCCTTCATGGACAGTAACTCACTCGGCCCCTGTGTTGAGTCAACCGCTTAGTCTATGGGACCCTCCCCTGATTTCCACCAGGGGGAGTGACTTTCAATTATGGCCTGTGGGAATGCACCCACTGGGCCCAGGGACTGATATCCAGACGGCGCCACTACAAGAAGTAGTTCCGGCCGCGGAGGTAACGTGCAAAAAGGAGGGATATTTTGCACGAATAGCAGCAGCTAGGAGAAGGTGGGAACTAGCCGCGGCCCAGGAATCCCACTCTGATGAGGAAACTGGCGCGAAAACGCAGACCGCGCCCACCAGGACTGAGAAAGGCGCGGCCTTAATTAAGGGGCATGATATTCCCCTGTGGGATCCGCCCATAATTGCAACCCCTGGGGGCGGGTTCCAGCTATGCCAGAGGAAGGAGGAGCCGAAGCAGGGAGTGGCGGATCCAGCAACTTCTACCAGTCAGTTGCGAGGAACCACTGACCTGAAGAGACCTATACAGGAAGTGGCTCCTGTGAAAAGAATGGCCTGCTCCTCCACTGTGGGCACGATGGTCTCCACCCAGCCCTACTCGGTACCCGGCGGGCTACTGGCAGTAAGGGTGGCAAACACCGAGACGGTGGTCGGGCTCTGCCTACAATGCGGGCTGCCCGGAGGCACTGTCAACACAGCGGCACGTTGCCCACATTGCGGGACATTATATCTGTGGCCCATGCCCACATTTATACCTATCCAACCTGCTGACCCCCCGGGGGATACGGCTAGGCGCTCCGCCGAGTCCCCTGGCGCACTGTGGATCAGCGTGCGAGTCCCGGAGAAAGGAGACTGGAGTCGACCAAGTCGGCTGGGTCAGTAGCAACCGAGACGGTCGGGTCACCCCCCGACCGCGCAGAGAAAAGACTTTCGTCACGCTCGGTGACCCCGAGATCAGGGAAGGGAGATTACTCCGACGAGGATCTCCGTGAGCTAGCGGTGGCGAAATCGGGACCCAAGAGGGACCCAGGACGGACGACACCCCGTGGGGTGAGTGGCAGTCTGGAGAACAGGGCGTCCCCCACAGATCGGCGAGCCGAGAGACGGAGTCCCACCATCCCAGGACCTGGCGGCGACGGGAGAGAGACGCCAACGCCCCTGCGGACTGGTAAGAGAAGCAGCCCCATCACTTACCTTGTCCCGGCAGACAGCGCAGCGGAGGAAGGGCCGTGCCAGGCCCGAGGCGCATGTGGAGAGACGGCATCACTTCCGTGTGAAGACGACGGCGGAGCTTCCGGATGTCGTCATCGAAGAAGAGATCCCGAATGGGGATCCAACCTGAGATGGCGGCGCTTCCGGTTCCGGGGAGGACATCACTTCCGGTGGCGACGGCGGAACCGCTGGGAAAGACGCAGCGACGCTTCGGTGATCGGGGGAAGGTCCCCGATCACCTCAAGGTCCCAGGAGTTGGATGGGCGATCCGAGGACTGAGGAGGGTGAGATGTCCTCATTGGACCAGTCTACGGACAGCCGGGAACGGGTCGTAACCCCGTGGGGTCCCATCACTTGCCCTTATGCCCCATCCCATGCCCTAGATAAAACCCCTGCCCCTGTCACCTGTTCCACGGGATCCCCGCCTAGCTTGGAATCGGTGGACATACCCTCGGAAGAGGAGGTGAAACGGACTGGGGGGAGACAGCGCAGTTGCGCTACGGAAGGCACTTCTCGGGGGGGGGGAGAGTTGAGAGTGGCCGCGGTAGGACGGTGGTTGCCCCCTGTGGCTCCCGACCCAGTGAAAAAGGCCCCGGGATCTTCCAGGTGGTCTGTACCGCGATCAGCACGGACATCGGGGGTATTTTCCCTGGGGGATGAGAGTGATTCAGGGGAGTCACACAAATTCAGAGAGCACCGTTGGTGGGCCCCACTATTTGAAGGGTACTCCGCATGGATGGACCGCACTCGGTTCCTCATCCGGCGAGAAGATGTAGTGGATTACTGGTGGGCTGCGGGAGAGTTCACCCCTGAGCAAAGGGATAGAGAGTTGCAGGAGCGATGGCTTCAGATCGAGCACAGGGAGATAGAACCCATGGGTCCCAGCATCCTGTCAGATCCCGTGGAACCTGATGAGCCCCTATCATGGGTGTTACCTGGGAGGGCCGGTAGGGCTGACCTGACCAGGATAAGTAGGGCCGAGCGGGCCATAATGGCTCGTTATAAATCATCCCACGGGTTGGAGTACCCGTATGTCCCTGAGCCTCTCATGGATGAAATAGAGGAAAACCGAGGGAGGTGGCTTAGGGAGGCCATTGAGATGTACTTGGTCGGTAGGGGAAGTGCAGTGATAGGAAAGAAGGCCGAGGAGCGGATAGAACATTTAGTGCGCATATGGGGCATAGGAAGGAACATCTACAAACATAAGGTGACCTATCGGCCCGAGAGGGGACTGCCGAGACATTACTATGTTACGGTCCTGGATATGGGTGGTAGGGAGGTAAGAAAACCTGACCCCAGTCACTACTTTTAGGAGGTACTATGTATTACGCGGGTTCGTGGCTGCTGGTCGGGGCGGGCTTGGCGGAGTGTACTGTAGACATTTTTTTTGTGTGCATTATGAAAATTTGTAAGATGTTCTAATTATGTTTTGTGTTACAGTGCTTCCTGGAAAAGGGTATACAAATTTAGGTCCCAGCGAGAACGATGGGATTCACCAGGGGGAGAATATAGCGGTCATGTAAAATGGCTACAGTCATCTCTCCTGCTGACAGTAAGGCCTGGTAAGTTGTGGGCATGCCAGCAGTAATTATGGAGGTTTGCCCTCACACCCTGGTGGGGTGCCCTGTGTATGGATGGGAGTGGTCACATGCTCTGACTCCATGGTTAGTGATGTCAGAGGTGTGTCAGCCCCAGAGGTTACATAAGGCACAGCACTGTTTCTAAAAGGAGTTCGGGTACAAGTTCAGTTAAGAGGAGGAGGAGTTCTAGTCCTAGTCTGGAGTTGCTGGAAAGTTCTGGTCACACCCAATGTGAGATTGGGTGGGTCAGGCCGGGCCAGAAACACAGTTACATATATATATATATATATATATATATATATATATATATATATATATATATATATATATATATATATATATATATATATATATATATATATATATATATATATATATTCAGTACTGAAGTCTGTGTGTACACATATACTTTAGATGTTTGTTTATTGCATTACTCCACCTTTTTTTATGTTACTAACCATAAAAAGGTGGAACACAGACAATCAATGGATCAAGCTGTGCATTGCCTCTGTAGTGTCTCCTTCAGTAATGCCTACAGTACTGTATACTCTGCAGACTCTGCATAATGCATTTACTATTAACCGACATCCACAAACCCCCAACCCCCATCGCCAGCCAAACTCCCTCCCCATACCTGAGAGAGAAAACAGAATGTAAGGTTTGTAACACAGCATACTTCTCATGCACGCATGCACAATATTAACTACCATCCCACGACCGACCCCCATCACCAAGACAGGATTAGCCTTCAAAACAAGATAACAATTCAATTGAGAAGTAAAACAAATTAGGAGAGAATTTTACACGGGTTTTATTTCTCACAACAGTACTGTAGGACTGAATAATAGAATACCACACATTTGTACATATATATGTAGATATATATATAGCAAATGGAAATATTACTGGGTGCTCATTTGCATGTCTTAGACAGGTCTGCAAACCTGCCTTTCACCATTATCGCCCAGCATACAGTGCTTCCATTACAGTAAGGGATTCTGGGAAATGACATGCAAATTAGCACAAAGTGTGACCTTTTGCTTCAAATCCATTTTCACATGGATCCCTATAAGCTTATGCTTGCTGCATTGCACAGCTTTTAAACAGCTTTTAAACACAGCCTCGGTTAAGATACATAGCCAGTAAACCTACCCAAAGACAGCTGTATCGACCTTTACGGTGGAGGGTTTTTATCACATTTTTTACTCACCATAACTTAACTAATGTGTGGTATATATATCTATATATATATATATATATCTATATATATATAGATATATATATAGATATATATATATACATACATACATACACACACTTAAGATGTTTGTTTATTGCATTGTCTGTGCTCCACATTTTATGTATGTTTAAACAAACATTTATATAAAGCTCAACCTCATTATAACGCGATCCGTTACATCGCGAATCCGCTTATAATGTGATGCAAGTGTGGCTCCCAATTTTTGTATTTATGAATACTTTACAACACGATTATTAGTATCTTAAATACTTTCTTGTACAATGCATATAATTGTACATTATTTCTAATGCGATGCGCTTATATCGCGATGTGATTCTTTGGACCCAAGCACAGTGTTACATTGTACTGCATTCTGTGAACTGAATATACTGTAAGGTTTGGATCACACTTCGCACCCATTCGCATTATTAACTGCCATCCCTCAAACCCCATCACCAATACCGTTAGCCCCCCAAAAAAGACACCAAATAAATGAAACGTTAAACAAAATACAGAATAGTCACCCTTACCTGGTGACACAGAGTCTAGGGTTTGGCCACCAAGTGTGAAGTACCCATACTTTACACCGGTATCTGGCAATTATAATATCCCAGCAATCGTAACACCTAGGATTGCTGAGGCTTTTCAACTCCGGACTTCTCATAGACATTGAGACACCATCTCTGCAGGGTGCCTCTGAAGTCTAGAGCTGAGAAATCCCTCAGTTCATTCACCCTTAACATAATTGCATGCTAAAGAATTTTTTCCCGGGCTGACAGAAAACGTTTTCCTGCCTTTACATTTAAAACCATCAGTATAATACAGTTTATTAATAACAGTATGTTCTGCGTATGCCACTACTATAAACTTTATATGTGTGTGTATGGGTTCATTTCTCCAAGCTGCACTCCAAAAATTAGAGTGCTAGCTCACTCCTAGCGTGAGTTAGCTTACTTAATTGAGCGGGCTGTGATGTGGTGTGTTATTTAACCTACAGTAGAGGCAGCGATTATTCTAATAAAAACCAGTGGCAATTCCCCAAAAAACCCAGGTACACCCAGGTACATTCTGAATACATTTCTTTAAACTAGCCCCAGCATTTTTGCATTGATTAATGGCCTATCAGATTAACAGCGGGGGTCCCTGGCAGTCCCATTCAAACTGAATTGGACTGCCAGGGATCCCTGCTGTGTTAATCCTATGGGTCGTTAGTCAATGCAGAAATGCCTTAAATGTGCCTCAAACTAGCCCAGAACATACCCAGCACATACCCTGAATGTAACCCGGCTAGTTTAAGGCACATGTTAGAATAAGCGTTGCCTCTACTGTACTACCCACGGCAATATACTTCCCCCTTTCAAGTTAAGAAGGTAACTGATACATTTTGACAGAAAAAGCATTTCAGCTAGACCGCAAACCACTTATTCAATTAACCTTGCGGTTACGAGGTCTAGCGCTTAGAAAGTGATCTCTATGCTTCAAAGCGGCCAACCATACATACTGCTGCGGCCAAGTTTATTTGAGCATTTGCCCGTTCTTGGCCACAGCAGTAGCCTGGCGCGCGCCCGAGAGTGACGGGCGCGCGCCGAAGCAGCGGAAGAGCGCCCTCCGATCGGGGCGCTCTCCCTACCGCTGCCGGGTCCGCTGGGTCCCCCGGAACCCCCTGCCGCTGTCCCGCGATCGCGGGACACCAGGGCTCCCTCGGGGAGCCCCTGGACGCGCGTGCAGGGGGCGCACGCTCCCGAAGACGCGTGACCGCGCGTCTATGACGCACGGCACGCCGAGGGGCGGCCACTAGCAAGCCGGGAAATCTCCCGGCTTGCGGATCTGGCCGCAGTGTAATAAAGTGTGTCGGTAGTGTAGCCACGCTTCTTCAATCAGCACCTGGTTTAGCGCTCACAGCTCCCCCTTGTGTCGCAAAACAAATTGGCACATTTTACACACAGTTCTATGACTGCAGCTATGGATTGAGCTGCAAAATGGGGACAATAAAGATGGTGTAGGGGAAAACATGTTAGTGTGGTGCACATACAGTTAACCCCTTCAGTCCCAATGCGATTTAGGGTTAATCAGCCGGTTATAATGCCTTTAATAATGGCCTGATTAACCCACTATCGCCACAGGTAGATGTACCTGAAAGGACAACAATTAAGCTGTATCCAAGCCTGGTTAAATAGCTCGGGCCTCAACGTCACTCATAGCTGTGTCTGCTATCTTGCCCATGAAAAGACTAAAGTTATAAAGAGGATGTGCTCGGGCAGAACAGAGTAAGTACTGTACTGTATAGACAGTCTAACTGTATATTATTGAATGAGAATATTATTGTTTCTGTACGATCCTTTCTCCATTACCCACTCTCCTTCCTTTCTCACTCATCCCTTCTTACTCCTTTCCCCATCATCCCCCTCCCTCTTCCCCTTCTCCCTCATTTCTTTTAACAATTTTTGGGACAATTATGTAGTAAGGGGCCTGCAAGAGATTAAGGCACTGTCACCGTGAGTATGAAACTGTTATTACCCCAGAAGCCTGTTCTGACAACCCCTACCACCATGCGAGAGACTCAGATCTACTGTGAGCCAGTAGGCATGCACCACACCACCCCATGCAGCAGCAAAGTCGCCAAGATTGGGGGGGGGAATATGTGCTACATTTACAAAAAAAAGTCTATATCCCTTTATCTGTACAGGAATCTTGGATAAAAAACTTTTTCAAGGAGAGATTATAGACTCCATAGCTGACCATATTCAGGCTCAGTTCCCATCTGGTCATCGGTTCTTTCAGGATTATGACCCCAAACATAGTGCCTCCATGACCATATTCCCACACGCGGATTTAACTGGGTGAAGACTCCCCAGTAGTAAGTGCTGCATTGTAACTGTTTCTTTTTTATTTCTACTGTATGGATATTTGCTCTTACATCCCCTTTTTTGTCACTTATGTTGCTGATCACCCGATAGATCTGGTGTGGCATGAGATGAAACATCATCTGAGGAAAGTCATCAACCCTGCCAACAAGGAACAACTAGTAAAGGGAATACGAGCTTTCTGGGCAAACACTCTTAATGTACAAATATGCCACAACTACATAAATCCCATTGCCCGTATTTTGCTCATTGTTTTACAGCGAAATGGACATGCTACTGGCATGTAGTAAGAATGTATCCAACAGATTATTATAAAAAATAGGTCTTTTACTGAATATATGTAATTATTGTTGCTTGCACTTGTGAAAATTTGAGATACTGTACTGTAGCCCTTAAGGTGTCAAAAGAATCACCTATCATGGTGACCTTACTTTTGAGGTACTGTAATGTGGTGTTGTTATTCCGTCTTATTGTTATGAGTAATAAAACACTTTTTAAATTCTATTTAACTGAAAGGGAGAAGTATATTCCGTGGGAAGTAGGTTAAATCGCAGACCACATCACAGCCCGCTCAATTAAGTAAGCTAACTAGCGCTAGGAGTGAGCAAGGACTCTAATTTTTGAAATGCAGCTAGGAGAAAAGAACCCATACACTCACACATATAAAGTTTATAGTAGTGGCATAAGCAGAACATACTGTTATTAATAAACTGTATTATACTGATGGTTTTAAATGAAAAGGTAGGACAACTTTTTCTGTCAGCCCGGGAAAAATTCTTTAGCAAGCAAATATGCTAAGGGTGAATGAACTGAGGTTTTTTCAATTCCGTACTTCAAAGAGCCCCTGCAGAGAGGGTGCCTCAATGTCTAAGAGAAGTCCGGAATTGAAAAGCCTCAGCAATCCTAGGTGTTAGGATTTCCGGGATATTATAAATGCCAGATACCGGTGTAAAGTATGGGTACTTCACTTGGAGGCCAAACCCCAGACTCAGTGTCTCCAGGTAAGGGGCTGACCCCGGTATGCTAAGGAGCTCAAGTGTGAAGTTGACACATGCTCCGTGCAAACAGGGAGGCAGCTCCTACCCTTTCTGCGAAGTACTGGCAAGTCAGGGAAAGGTGGGGAAAATTATTCCCATGAGAGGATTGGGTGGATATGTTATGTATAGGACCCGTAACACTATAAAAATGCCTGCAGCCCAGTTCCAGTCAGATTCACCTAATTTAACAACGATGTGACCAAGTTCCAGCGTCAGCGGTTCTGGAGTGTGAGGGGTTAATAATATCGTAACCAAGGATCATCCCCCTCTTCTGGAATTCTTTAGAGCTAAGGGTTCCCGAACGAACCCTGTAAGGACTGAACTTTTACCTTTTGGCGGAAATATAGGGGTGGCAACTTGTGCCCCTAGCCAGGATCTGCTACACGGATCATTGTTCGCACTCACTTGCATGCGTGCAGGGGTTCCCAGAGACTTTGTTTCGTTCCAAGGACAATTGATTTCATTCCCCCCATCCCAGTAAGTGTTTTATTGAGTGTATATTGTGAAGATTTGTGTGTTTGTCTGAAAATAAATAAATTACAATTTATTGTACTCATCTTGTGTGCTCAGTGCTGAATCCCGGTATTAATGTGTAGTTAAGATCTGGTCTGCCATGACACTGTCGTATTCTCATTCTCATCTTCTTTGAAATAAATGTTCTGGACATTGCTGCTTTTGAAAAGAAATTAAATGAATCACAATGAGCGTACAGTAAAGTACAGTATGCAAAGCATTTGTCCTATGTAACAGGTAACAGGTTCAGGAGCATCCGCACACAATCACCCGCTTAACTGTCTGGCTGGCAGGCATGCTTCCGGCCAGGTGTAAGGCTGCAACAGCTGGGTTCTCATCTGAGTGACCCGCTTATGCCCTGTTAGGTGAATTGAGTGGGCTTCCTGCAATCCTTGCTGCCTACACTCCCTGTGTCCGACTAACAGTCTCCTACCTGTCTAGACTATGGGAGCTACGTACTAAGCTCCGTGGTTTCGCGCTGCCCTGAAAAAAATTAGCATGTCCGATAAAAAATGAAGCCGGTGGCGTGATTCACTAAGGCCCTCAGCCCATTTTCTATCGGACGTGCCCAAAACTGGTTTATCGTGCAAGGTTTTCCCCCTGATAGCGCACTGAAACTTCACGTACGCTAGCTGATAGGAAAAAAAGCTGCATGTAACATTTGCATGAAGATTTGCCATCTCCATGCAAGGCTGTTACAGGCGATCGTACACAAAATAAATGCATTTTAATAATAGTGTACATGAGCAGGGGGTCTCCGGAGCTGAACCGCATTGGTTTCAGGTCAGAGGAACCCATGCTTCAGGAGATACGGGCCCCGTTATGGGGTGACGGTACCCCCTGCACTTTAATGCTCCCGCTTCACGTGACCGGGTTATTTACATTTTGCAGGGGATACCGGCACCCCATAAAGGGGCCTGTATCTCCTGAAGTAGGGGGTCCTCGGACCTGAAACCAATGCGGTTCAGCTCTGGAGACCCCCTACAGATCTACACTAGTATTAAACACACATAACAATAAACAATAATTCCTTACCGTAGTGGCTATCTGCTATGGTTATGAAGCTGCATTAATGTTCATTTTAATAATAGTGTGCGGGAGCAGGGGGTCCCCTGAGCTGAACCGCATTGATTTCTACCTCAGAGACCCCCTGCTTCCCGAGTTACAGGCTCCGGTATGGGGCATCGGGTGCCAGTGTCACTGCCATCTTTAGAGTGTCCAAGACGGCGGCGGCGGCGACACTAGCACCGATGCCCCAAACCGGGGCCTGTAACTCGGGAAGCAGGGGGTCCCTGAGGCAGAAATCAATGCGGTTCAGCTCAGGGGACCCACAGGAACTCCTCACACCAGAGGCATGGAAGAAGCACAGCCAAAAATAGAAACGATGGAAGGCTGACAAAGTGATTTGAAAAACTTTATTTAGCACAGTGTACTGACGGATCCTCTGATGCATTTCAGCCCATCAGGCCTTTGTCAAAGAAGACGGAGAAGACCCCAAAGAAGAAAAGAAGACCCCAAGACTGACAGGAAGGATTACAAATAGAAGAAAGAAGACACCGTTATGGATTGTAAGAGTTTATTATTTTATGGTTACCTGTGGATTGGTTCCAGTGCTTCCGGGTCGCCTGGATTTTGGTGAGTTGGGCATCTAATGGTAAGTAAACAAAAGAAAAGTTTATTATTTTTACTTTTACAGGTTTTTGTGATTTTTTATTCATGTCTTTTACTTTTTCATTCCCATGTAATGCCCCTGAATGTATCTATGTCCCTATGGATGGATATACATGCATTCACAGACACTGAATGGGTGTATTCTATGTGATTTTTGGATGTAAATGCATTGTATTTTATGCTCTATTATTGCCCCTGTATGTTATTTATTTATTATTTATTTATAAAATATTTTACCAGGAAGTAATACATTGAGAGTTACCTCTCCTTTTCAAGTATGTCCTGGGCACAGAGTAAAACAAATAGTACATGGTTACAAGTACAGTTACATAAATGAACAGGGTATACATTATATACAAGACATTGCGTGCACAGTTAAAGAAAATGTATATTATGAGCGTATGAAACAGTTACAGACCAGGTTAAAATGTGAGACAGCCTTAGATTTGAAAGAACTTAAACTGGTGGTGGATGTGAGAGTCTCTGGTAGGTTGTTCCAGTTTTGGGGTGCACGGAAGGAGAAGGAGGAACGTCCGGATACTTTGTTGAGCCTTGGGACCATGAATAGTCTTTTGGAGTCTGATCTCAGGTGATAAGTGCTGCAGGTGGTAGGGGTGAGGAGCTTGTTCAGGTAGCTGGGTAGCTTGGCCATGAAGAATTTAAAGGCAAGACAGGAAAGGTGAACTTTGCGCCTAGACTCTAGTGTTGACCAATCTAGTTCTTTGAGCATTTCGCAGTGATGTGTGTTGTAGTTGCATTGGAGAACAAAACGACAAATTGAATTGTAGAGGGTGTCAAGTTTGCTAAGGTGGGTTTGAGGAGCCGAGCCATATACTATGTCTCCATAGTCAATAATTGGCATTAGCATCTGCTGTGCGATACGCTTTCTGACCAGGAGACTTAGGGAGGATTTGTTCCTGTAAAGTACCCCTAGTTTGGCATAGGTCTTGGTTGTCAGGGTATCAATGTGCATCCCGAATGTTAAGTGAGAGTCAAACCATAAGCCCAGGTATTTAAAACTAGTGACAGATGTTAGGGTGGTGTTAGCGTTGGTTCGAATCAGGAGCTCAGTCACTGGAAGCTTTACAAATTTAGTCTTGGTCCCAAATACCATTGTTACAGTCTTGTCAGTGTTTAAAAACAGTTTGTTTTGGGAAATCCAGTTTTCGAGTCTCAAAAAGTCAGACTGAAGTATGTGTTGAAGGTCAGAGAGACTATGACTGTGTGCATATAGGATTGTGTCATCTGCATACATGTGTATTGAGGCTTCCTTACAAGCTGTGGGAAGATCATTAATGAACACTGAGAAGAGTAGGGGACCCAGAACAGAGCCTTGCAGGACACCACAGGTAATATCCAGGGGGTTGGAGTTAGAGCCTGAAATGAACACATGTTGGGATCTTCCTGATAGGTAGGACTGAAACCAGTTTAAAGCATGTTTCGCTATTCCAGAGCTCTGGAGTTTGTTAAGCAGGATAGCATGATCGACTGTGTCAAAAGCCTTTGCAAAATCTAGGAATACTGCACCAGTGAGTTGTCCCCGTTCCATTCCACACTGGATTTCATTGCAAACTTTTAGCAGGGTAGTTACGGTGGAGTGTTTGGGGCGAAATCCAGATTGGAATTGGCTAGGGAAATTTGTCTTGGTGTAGAAATCGCTTAATTGGGAGTGGACACATTTTTCCATGACTTTGGATAGAATTGGGAGAAGTGAGATTGGCCTGTAGTTTGAGACAGTGTTTTTGTCCCCACTTTTGAAGATTGGGACAACTCTGGCAGTTTTCCAGGTCTTAGGGATATGGCCTGCAGACAGGATAGAGTTGACTATGGACGCAATTGGTTTGGCAATGGCTGGGGCACCACGTCGTAGGAACCTAGATTGTAGTAAGTCGGGTCCACACTGGCTGCTTAGTTTTAGTTTGTGAAGCGCTTGTATAATCTCCTCTTCAGATACTGGGCCAAATTGAAAATTGTGGGCAGTGTTGGGAGGGGGTGGGACTGTATGGATACTCCCAGGATGAGATTCATGTTTGGGGTTTGTGCTGCATTTCGCTAATAATTTCGCAAATAAGCACACCCACAAAGTAATCATTGAATGCATTTGCGATGTCAGTGGGGTTTGTCAGAGTAATATCCCCCTTAGTGATATTACTTGGTTGTTGATGGTTAGTAGGCTGGAATATATGGTTGATAACCTTCCAGAAGTTAGCTTGGTTTGTTGTATTTTGGTGGAGATTGTCAGAGTAGTATTGTGCTTTTGCATGCCTTGTTTGCCTTGTGCACATGTTCTGCATGCATCTGTTATGTATATCTATCTATATGGATAGACATACAGGGATAATAATTGATTGTTTTGCTAATGTTTATGTTCTTTTCATGTATGGCTAATGTATTTATCAGCTTTATTTTTTCATTGTTGTGAATAATGTAATTTGTATTTAGTTACAGGTTATTTGTAATGGCTTATTTCTGGTAGTTAGATTGGAATGATGGTGGTTACTTTCAATTAGAATTCTTTTGGCAATGGTTTGGCTTTAGGAATTGAATAGGGAATTGTATAATTGATTTGTATTGTATTGTAATTTGTTTAGGACATGGATTAATTGATTGATGGTAATTGTATTGATGTTGCTTAGTTTCTATTTGATTTTCATGATGGCATTGGTGGCTAGGGGTCCTTGTTCATAGTGTATTTTATTGTTACATATATTTTGCAGAGTGTTACATGATGCACAGATTAATTGCATCATGTACACACAATGCAATTGTGTGACATTTCATATACATTGGTGTAGCTGCTGGTTTGTTGGTTTATATTTACAATTGCTGCTGTATTTATTGCAACATGCAATGTGGTGATTTTAAGATTAAGAATTCATGTTTTGATTTATGCATGTTTTATGTGTTTCATAATGGCAAATAATGTATTATTCATATCTGGATAATAGTTTTTTTGCACATTATTGTACTGTATGTGTTGGGGGGGGAGGTATTGGGAATGATGTATTGAATGTATAGGTCCGGTTTATTTTTTTTACATACAGGGTTGGTTCCTTTTAGTTTGCGGGGACCTCTGGAGACCACCTGCGGTATCCTCGGGCTTCTCACAGGTACCAGGCTGCCGGGTCCACGGGGGACACCTGCTGGGAAGAACCGGTGGCCCCACATCTGTGGGAGCATCGCAGACCCGTAGGGACCACCCGTGGGTCCCCAGACCCCCATGGGAACCACTCGAGGCCCCTCAGACACCTGTGGGTCTGACCAGGGGCCCCCCAAACATCCGCGGGCCTACCGTGGAGACCCCATTGTGGCTCACGGTGACCCGCGGAGACCACCTGGTGGACCATGGTGCCTGGCAGGAACCACCAACAGGCCTCCAGACCCTGTGTGAAACATTATGCTGGTCACCTGTAGGTCTGTGAGGTGACCCGTCAGGCCCACGGGGACTCCCGTGGGCCTGGGATATTAACCCTGTATGTAAAATAATAAATCATGTATTTATGGGGTGGCACAGGGGGTGGGTTATGTATTTAATAAATAGAATGATGTTTATTTTGGGGCTGTGTATTGTTTTTATTGTGGGAACTGGGGGTGGGGGAAGGGGGTATTGGCCCCAAGGGTAGGCCTCCCGGCTGGTTAGTGGGTAAGGATGGTTAGGCCTCACGGGGTGGAGGGGTGGTGGGGGAGGGTATGTAGGCCTCCCGAGTTGTGGGTGAGTGTGGGTTAACCCCTTAATGACGGCTATGGTGATTAAGGGGTTAGGGGACATTACATTGGCTGTTTTTATGGCTGTTTACGTGGTCTACGCGTGCACAGCTGTTATTAAAGCATCCACCACACTTGTTATACCATCTCTACGGACATATCCCGGCCATTGTTCCTGTCTACGGCTGCCGCTGCGATTAACAGGGCATTGATGACACCGCTGGCCTGTTGCTGTCGGTTTGAATCCTGCGCTGCTGATGCGCACGTGACGATGTCTTCCCCTGCGACACGCTGCCCTGCACGTCTGCCCTGTGGAGGTCTGTGGTGTGGAGGCAGGGAGGGTCCCCCTCCGAAGTTCCTGCTGATCATATGAGACGCTTGGACACTGATTTTCATCATCACGAGAGGGGATACTCTCAGATTTATCCACTGCCTTCTACTTTTTAGTGTCTGGTAAGCGGCCAGTCCAACTATTGTTGGAGTGCACGTGTGACCCTTTGTTTTAGTGATATTATTTATTTACTGAGTTTTTGTATTAAATGCTTATTATTTACATCAGTCATTTGCTTTGTCTCAGCAATTGTTTGTCTATTATCTGTGAGTAGTGTTGTATGTTTGTTAGTTACTGTATTACACTATGTTTGTTTTTATTCTTTAACATGATTTCTCGTCTTCATGAGAAGAGTCCAAGTGGATATCACCTTCCATCTGGTTGTATAACATTTTTTTACATATTATATTCCATTGTGGGCCAAGCGCCATAGATATAACCTTTTATTATTTTCTCTGTTTCTGACCTAGGGGGTCAGAGTTATATCCCAGGCTGCTGGTTATTTTCTAGTAGTTATTCATTAGAGCTGCCTTTTTTGTTGTTTAGTGTTTTTATTCTTGTGTATGTTTTGCAGCACCGGAGGGACATGGGCAGGATGAAGATGAGGATGAAGACGGCCTTCATCGTGGGTGCCTGAAAAAGGTAAGTGTAATATGTTTTTACTGTACAGTATTTATTTAAAGTTATATGTATTTAAAATGGGCAAATGCATTATTATCCATATGTGGATAATAGTAATTTTGCCCATTACTGTATTGTATGTGTTAGGGGGGTGTATTTAGTTATAAATATTGTTTATTATTTTTGGAGGCGCAACATTGGTACCGCAGGCCCGCGGGGACCACGGGACAGCCGCGGGGACACCCGGACTCCCGTGGGGACCCCCGCACTCCCGTGGGGACACCCGCTTGGTGAGCCGGGGACCCCTAGACCACCGCCGGCCTGTTGTATGGGTTTTGCGTCTGCAAAAAGGTAAACAAAGAATTTTTTAAAAGTCCTGCTTTTTTTTTCACCAGCCTTTAGCTGGTGAGCTTTATTCAGCGCAATTTTCATGTACGATCAGTTTGCGTTGCTTAATGAATCCCGCAGAAGGGCAGGATTCAGCGCAAACAGCTGATCGTACGAGCAAAGTTGGACCTTGAAAAAATGTCATGAAAAAGTCAGTTTTGGAGCGCAAAGTGCCTGTTTGCATGGCTTAGTGAATAGCGCTCGGCGGAACTTCACATTCTAAGAGCCCTTTGCGCTCTTAAAACGACTTATCACTGCTTAGTGCATAGCCCCCTATGTCTAACCTGGTAGGTCCCGGCTCCCTAGACCAGAACCCGTGGTGCCACAGCAAGTGGCCTAAACCCCGCTTTCCCGAGACTCGTACGCCCACAGTCTCATGCCTTCTAAGCTGGGCTCAGTTTTCACCGCATCCCTAGACTCTGTCCCTAACATTAACCACCCACCCCTAGTCTCTAAGTCAGGGGAAACAGGGACAGGTAAAGGGAACTGTATGTCAGTCACAGGTTGCGACTCAGTTGTCTGGCATACCTGTCTGGTCACCGCAGAGAACGCTGGAACTGTTGGTCCCAAATGCAGGGGGACAGAGGAAATTCTGTGATGATCCCCGATGACTGGCTCCTAGGACACGTTGCAACAAGAGCCAGTTGATGTGAACACACAGATTACATGCCCCAGGTCATTGCCGAGCAAAACTGTGGCATCTAACCCAGGCAATACCCCCACCTCCATCATGCCACAACTGGCACCCCAATCCAAAAATACCTGAGCAACCTTTAGCGACCGCGGTCATCCATCTGGCATGGTCACTTGCATCCCGGTGCCCGGGAGCAAATCCTCTGGCCGCACCATATCAGGGCGTACCAAGGTAATGGTGGCACAGGAATCAAGCAAACCGTCCACTTGCCAGTCCCCGATGGTCACCCTCTGCAGATGCTTCTTACGGACATCACTGGGCTGCATCCTCACTGACGCAACCTGATGTCCTCCGATCTCCTCTGCTGGTCCCGAGGTGGCAAGTGCAGGTTCTCCCGTGGACATCCACCTGCGGGTTGATTCCACATCTGTGCTTGGCTCCTGTGTGTGTGCCAGCCTGTGTGACAGCCGCACACGGGAGACCGGCCTCGTAGCTTGTGATTTTTGCCCCTGATGGGTTCAGTCTGGCCTTAGATGACCGACCTTGTTGCAGGCAAAACACCGCCTCTCGTGTCTAAAGTCTGCAGTTTTGGGTGAGTTGCCTTCTGCTGCAAGCTTGTGGGTCCACTGAGGGGTGGTTTCAGCTACCGTGGTCGGGATGGCCACATCTTTGGGAGCCACTCCCATCTTCATCAGAGCCCTGCTGGCCACATACTCATCTGCCATCTTTGTAGCGTCCACATGGGTCTTTGGTTTGTGGTCAAAAACCCATGCCCTCACATCCGAGGGAAGCTGCTGCAATAGCTGCACTTGGAACAGTCCAGTAGTGTGTGAACTTGGTGACACCGTAACCATCATCCCACTTGGTCCCCTGGAAAGCCATGAGAACTCCATAGTCGAGGGTACTTCTCCCCAGTCCGGAACTTGCTCCGGTACGCTTCTGGGGTGAGGGCATACTGGGTGAGCAGCAGGCATTTCACATGACCATAGTCATCGGCATCCATGCGTCTAATACCCTGCACAGTTCGTTTGGCTCCTCCAGTTGCGTCTTTGATCTGCCGTCCATCGGCAATCCATAGCCATCACATCTCTCCACAATCCAAGCTCAGTCCCAGGATTGGAACCTTCCTGAGCGGTTACTCATGTTAGGATGTGTAGCACAGGGGTATGGGCAAAGGGCAAGTTGAATTATCTCATGCTTCTTGTGAAGTGTGTGTAAGTTATCACTTATCTGGAGAGCTCGCAATCTACGAGTTTTTCCCACTATGTTATGGAATCCCACAGGAGACTATACCATAGGCTCAGTCAGCGTCCCACCGCTGCCACCAGTAAATAAGCTTGTCACGGGAGACCAAGACTTATATACAAATTAATACCGGGATTCTGCCCGGAGCAGACAAATTGAGTAAAATAAATTGTAATTTATGTCTTTTCAGACAGACACACACATCTTCACAATAAACACTCAATAAACACTTACTGGGATGGGGAAACAAAATTAATTGTCCTTGGAACGAAACAAAGTCTCTGGGCACACTTCATCAACAATTGGAGGGAGTGAAGCAGTGTTCTATAGTATACTGCTGCGACACACTTTATTCGAGCAAATACCCAGTATGTACCTGGCAGATACCTGGAATGCGCCGCTCCTCACCTCTGACAAGCCCCGTTGCATTTGCCTTCCCAGCCATGGTTCATGCCTGGCTGACGGGCGGCTGATCTGTTAAATGATAATGATTAGGATTTAATAGGCTGCAATGCTTCGCGTGTCTACCAGATAGCATAAATTCATGAATTGTAATGCAGTATATATATATATATACTGTGCAGTATTGCAGCCAGCGGGAATAAAATGCTTCAATCCCTGCCTGGAAAATAACGCAATGCACTCGGGCAGAAAACAGTCACAAACCTCAATACACCCGAGTATACCCGAATTCGTGGGACTAGCCGAGCTCGAATAAAGTGTGTCGCCAGTGTACCGAAAGTGACGGACCGGAAAGTCTCGGGAGACGTCACCTATGACGTCATTACGTCTATGGATGCCGACGTACGTTTCGCTGGTAATGCTTTTTCGAGGCTGGTTTGAGCACTCCAAAGTCCTTGCTATTTAAAGGGGATGCACCCTGAACTGATTGGTTATAGGCAGTGTGTATGCACGTTAGCATAACTTAGCATAATTGGGCAGGCTAGCAGAACGAGAAGGGAATGTGGTCTCTTGGGACCTCTGGGGGCTAAAAATCAAAATACAAAGCGTAGAGTACTAAGCAAGGGGAACAAAGGAGAAAGGATATGGGATATAGTTTAGATAAAGGGGTAAAATACAAACTCCTCATTTAGACCTTGAGGGGAGAGTGTACCCAGTGTATATATCCACCTTGATTCTTTTTGAAGCAGAACCTGATCCCATTCACCTTTCCTTGTGCCCATAGAATATTGGTCTATGCCTATGAATGACAAAACAGTACTGTCCCCTTTGTGATTTTCCAGAACGTGTCTGGCTACTGGTGTGTCCTGGTGGTTGCGGATGCTACCTAGGTGTTCTGAAACTCGGATCCTAAGAAGACGTTTAGTCTTGCCTACATACTTTTTTTGACATGTACAAGTCACCAGATAAATGACACCAGAGGATCTACAGTTGTGGAAGATTTTAGAGTTTTTGATGGATTTAAAAGCTTTACAATTGTGGCAGCTAAAGCAACCTACTGTTTTTCCTGGTAGCCAGGTACTAAGAGTTCTGTCATTTTCGAAGTGACTCTTGGCTGAGTAGTCACGAAGATTTTTGGCCCTTCTAGGTGTCATCTCAGGGTGTGATTTAAGTGTGATTTAAGTATGTCACTGAGGTCAGAATCTGATTGTAAGATATGCCAATGTGTCTGGAAAATCCTTTTTGCATAGTCCCATTTGGAGTTATATGTACCAATAAACCTGATACAATTGGTTGTGGGTTCCTTAATTTTGTCCCTTAGTAGACTTTCCCTATGGGTGTTTTTAGCCCTTTTATAGGCCCTCTTAATACTGTTCCTGCTATAGCCCCGTGCATAGAATCTTTCCTTCATGAGGTCTGCTTGAGTCTCAAAATCAGAGGATGTGGTGCAGTTCCTGTGAATACGAAGGACCTGTCCCACTGGAATGTTGGTAATGAGGTTTGGGGGGTGGTGACTATTTGCTCTAAGTATGCTGTTAGTAGCTGTTTTCTTTCTAAAGGCAGTAGATGCCAAATAACCATTTTCCTTAATTGATATTTTCAGGTCCAAAAAGGAAATCTCAGTTGGACCAATTTCAAAGGTAAGTTTCAAGTTATTGGAGTTTGTGTTTAGGATTGTAATAAAGTCCAATAGTAGTTTTTGTGTACCATTCCAAAGTATGATGATATCATCTATGAACCTATACCATAGTTGGATGTGATTGGTGTAGTGTTCAAGATTATCGGTGAAAACTACTTCCGCTTCCCACAAGTCCAGGTACAGATTAGCATAAGATGGGGCACATTTAGTACTCATCGCTGTACCCTGGGTCTGGTGGTAAAGTGAGGGCCCTTTACAACTCTCAGACCCAAATCCAAATTCATGCCCTCCCTAGATTTAAGCTCTAGCGTTGCTGTATTTGTTAACTTGGTCACAAAGGATCTTGAACTTCTTAACAAATCTACATGCAACCTGCTTGATAACTTGAATAATGATGAAAGACTGGCTCTCAAAGAACTCAGAGAGGATAAAACCATAACCATAAAGCCCTAGGACAAAGGGGGCAACGTGGTCATCCTACCAACAGCAAGGACTACCTGATTGAAAATGAACGACTTCTATCAGATAGGACCTGCTATACCGTTCTTAAAAATGACCCCACTGCCACTTTCAATTTAGAACTTAATGAAATACTCAACAATGGCCTGGTAGATAAAGTTATCTCTGAAAAAGAGAAGGACTTCATCTTAGTCAAACATCCCAGGATTGCAACTCTATACAGCCTACCCAAAATACACAAGGGTAAGACACCACCACCGGGACGACCAATCGTCTCCGGCATAGGGAGTTTGTCAGAAAATGCCAGTGACTATGTTGATTGTATTTTACGACCATTTGTCATAGCCCTTCCATCATATCTTATGGATCTGATTTGGCCACTCCTAATGTTCCTGCTATCTCTCTGATGGATTTTCTTTTTTTTTGCAGCCTAAGGATGCCCTGTTTCACTTGTATTGAGAGCTCCTTTGACCACATGTTGTGGGTTCACAGCAACAGCTTCCAAATGCGAATGTCACACTTGGAATCAACTTCAAACCTTTACCCTGCTTAATTGATGATGAAATAACAAAGGAATAGCCCACACATGACCATGAAACAGCTTTTGAGTAAATTGTCCAATTACTTTTGGTCCCTTGAAAAAGAGGGGGCTACATATTAAAGAGATGTACAGTAATTCCTAAACCCTTCTTCCAATTTGGATGTGAATACCCTCAAATTAAAGCTGATAGACTGCACTTTAAGCCCATATTCATTATTTAACTGTAACTTGAATTTATTTTGGTACACAGCCGAAATAACAAAACTTGTATCAGTGTCCAATTATTTCCGGACCTAACTGTATATGTATATATATATATATATATATATATATATATATATATATATATATATATGGAAAGAAAAAAGAAAAAACAGGCGCACACCTAGTGCATTAAAGTATAACAATAGATTTATGGAACATTAAAAACAGACAAATGCCCACTCACAAGAAAAACGATAATATAGTGCAGTTATGAGATTGGCTCTCATATGCCAGTGGTAGCGTCTGGATCAGCAGTAGTGTCTTTACCTAACACATGGCGCCGGCACGGCGTGGTCTCCTTCACCGGAAGTGACGTCCACCCGATCTAGTGCCCCGCAAAAGGAAATCCCGCCGGGAAACAAGGTCCTCGTCCGCCTGCCTTGGATCACCGCAACACCAGGGGAAACAAGGATGTATTCGCTCCTCTGTTTGGCTTAGCCGCTCCCAACTTGCATCAGTCTTTCTTGGTTGGAAAGTGCCTGCTCTGCATTAGCCACGCCCTACGCGTTTCGTCATGTGATATGACTTCATCAGGGTAACCCATTGGTTGTGACCCCACGATATTTATAGCAGGGTGAATTTGCATACATAATTACAAATTTAATTAAAACATTAATTGTATGTGTTAAACCCTTCCATGAATTTAAATTTTCATGTTGCAATAGTTGCAATGGAAGGGTTATGGGGACATCACTGAATTTGCGGAGAAATGGGTAACAGCTCATATTAAATAATTATAAATATATATTAATTTTGTATTTCAATTATTATAACTTTTGGGACAATAGACAAAAAATATTTTATATTTATATGAAAAACAACATTTGTTAGTAGACTAATAGACATATTTGAATTCAAAAGTGAAATAGATGCATTCTATAAATGTGTAAAAAAGGAAATATCAAGATTTGGAGTACCTGTTAGCAATAAATGTTCAATACCCTATTACACCTTAACAACACAGATCAGCAATACTTTGCTGCACACTAGATTCACCCGATTTAGGGTAATAACTATATACCTGTTGTTGGTCCATAAATGATACATGATATCATAGATAGCAACTGGAATCAGAGGTACAGCAAAAGTTGTTGTTTAGCAAGGACAGAAGAAAAACCAATACGACATGTAGATGAGATGTGTACTATATATATGTGTAAAAATAAAAAAGGAATATGTATGTGTTGTTGAATATGTATGGTGATAGTGTGAATAAAGCTATGTATACAAATTGACTAAAGTGACTCTAATGAAATTATGAGTGGGAGCAAATATTAATAATAATATTAATATTGATAATGTTGTAAATAATGTAAATAATGTGATTAATAGAATGGGACCAGCCACGGACTTGAACAGACACATCCGCAGTTTGATGCAAAATGAACGACTTCTATCAGATAGGACCTGCTATACGTTCTTAAAAATGACCCCACTGCCACTTTCAATTTAGAACTTAATGAAATACTCAACAATGGCCTGGTAGATAAAGTTATCTCTGAAAAAGAGAAGGACTTCATCTTAGTCAAACATCCCAGGATTGCAACTCTATACAGCCTACCCAAAATACACAAGGGTAAGACACCACCACCGGGACGACCAATCGTCTCCGGCATAGGGAGTTTGTCAGAAAATGCCAGTGACTATGTTGATTGTATTTTACGACCATTTGTCATAGCCCTTCCATCATATCTTATGGATCTGATTTGGCCACTCCTAATGTTCCTGCTATCTCTCTGATGGATTTTCTTTTTTATTGCAGCCTAAGGATGCCCTGTTTCACTTGTATTGAAAGCTCCTTTGACCACATGTTGTGGGTTCACAGCAACAGCTTCCAAATGCGAATGTCACACTTGGAATCAACTCCAAACCTTTACCCTGCTTAATTGATGATGAAATAACAAAGGAATAGCCCACACATGACCATGAAACAGCTTTTGAGTAAATTGTCCAATTACTTTTGGTCCCTTGAAAAAGAGGGGGCTACATATTAAAGAGATGTACAGTAATTCCTAAACCCTTCTTCCAATTTGGATGTGAATATCCTCAAATTAAAGCTGATAGACTGCACTTTAAGCCCATATTCATTATTTAACTGTAACTTGAATTTATTTTGGTACACAGCCGAAATAACAAAACTTGTATCAGTGTCCAATTATTTCCGGACCTAACTGTATATGTATATATATATATATATATATATATATATATATATATATATATATACTTTCTGTATGTGTGGGGGACACCAAACAATATGTATGGGCTTAGTACATCCTTAGCTAGCTGCACTCCGAAAATTAGAGTGCTAGCTTGCTCCTTGTGTCTGAAATACAATTGGCCCAGTTTGTATATATTTCTAATACTGCAGCTATGGCAAAATGGGGACAATAAAGATGGTGAAGGGACAATATGACATGTATTGTGTACATGGAAATAACCCCTTCTCTCCAAACATGAATTAGGGTTAATCAGCTGGGCATACTGCCTTTATTATTATCATATACCCCCTTCACCCAACCACTCTACCCCCAATAAACATTAAAATACATACTACCATCCAATACACAACCCACCCCCTATACCCCCAACACCCCCCTAACACATACATATACATTAATGGGCAAAATTACTATTATCCAGATATGGTTAATAGTGCATTTTCCCATTAAAATAAAACATTACCCAGCCAGTATAAAGTAAATAAAACTTACACTTACCCCTGCCAAATGATTGGCACAGTGGTACATCATGCCCATATTATATGGACATGATTTACCACTATGACAGTCAATGGTCAACCTAAAAAATAAACAAGCACCTAAAATACTACGTTAAATTAAAACAATCACCAAAAGAAACCAAAATTAAACAAAAAAAAAAATCACCGCAAAATCACCTTTAATAAATAAAATCAAACACCAAAAAATTCCAGTATTAAAAATTAAAACACCACAAAAATACGAGAAATAAATTAAAGCAAACACCAAAATATCCCAGAATTAAAAATCAAAACACAAAAAAATACCAGAAATAAATAAAGCAAACATCAAAAAACAACATAATTAAAAACAAAACACAAAAAAACCTACAAATAAATAAAGCAAGCACCAAAAAACAACATAATTAAAAATCAAAACACCAAAAAAAACAAGAATTACAAAAACAATCAACAAAGAAACACAATAATTATACAAAGCAAATCAATAAAAATACATTTAAAAGAAATAAATATAAACATTTGCCAAACAATGCATTGCGTGTCACTGTATTTATCAGTTGTAAGTTGTATTTTTCTATGCCCTAAGATAGGCATAGATAAATACATTTTTTCTTACCTTTAGATTCTTCACCCTCTGATTCCCAAGGTATCAGGAAGCTCTCCATTTGCAACGCAATGATCCTCAGCTTCTGGTAAGTTCTGTACTTCTGTACTTCTGTTCTTCTATCTTCTCTTCTGTATTTGTAATCCAATTGGTGGGGAGATGTGTTCCCGTCATTTCCTCTAGGTCAAATGAGATAAGACAGGACTTATATAAGGCCTGTGACATCACATTTTACTGTCAAATGACACACCTCCAATCCTATAGGATGGTGTACCATATGACAGAACCGCTTTTTTATTTTACTGGATGTGACATCATGTAAAGGGAGGGAAGCTAGCCAATCAGGAAGGCTGTGCTTCCCCCTTTAAGATATCACATAAAACAAGATGGCTGCCATCACATTTTACTCCAACCAATCAGATTGGGAGATATAGCATATGAGGCATCTCATGGTTTATCCCCAATATGATTGGTTGTAGTATTTTGTAGAAAGTCGAGTTTCCTGGTTAAAGGAGAAAAGTTGTAAAATTCTGAAAAAGGATTTTTCGGAATGCGTGTTAGAAGACAAATGAGGAGACGTGCACCATTTTCACACAATATTTCGAACCCAGCTAATTTTGCCATTTTATTTGTTCAAATAAATGTAACAAAATGGCACAATTCATACTAATACATTTGAAAATCATTAAAAAAAAGTGCATATACAGTACTGTCATATAATTACTTCCATATAATATACTGCCATTCAATTGAAATTTCATTAAAATGTAACATGAATTTTGGTATACAGTATATCAGCATTGTAAATGAGCACTGCTAATTATTAGCAACATTAACAACACATTACAATTTAAAGCAATGAATAAACTGAGAAATTTAGAAACAAAAGAGCAAGAAAGTGGCGAGAGATTTTCAAGACATATCATATATCTTATAAAAAACACTTTTTTATGGAGTAAACATGTCTTATGCTTTTGATACTACTGTATAGGTAAGATTAACCTACATAACCTCATATTGGAAGAAATATGTAATGTCTCAAAAGGATTTTTACAACATTAAAATTCTGTTTGTGACTTTTGTAAACGCCCTAGGAAAATTACAAGCAAGATTAAACGGAATGCTGACAGCATGTATAGACATTGATGGATGACCTGCCATCTTTCAGACAGCCGGCTCTGTGCTAAGGTCACATTTTGCACATACAGTAAAGGACAAAACAAAACATGAGAAGAAAAGTTAAAATGTGAAGTGTCATACACTTCAATAATCAGATGCTCTTGTGTTATCAGAAATAGTAAGTAAGAAATGAAGAAATTAAGTTTTCATCCAGTGAAATACAGTAGAACAAAATCAATGTTCCCTTGTATGTCATTATACTGTAAGTACAATCAAGTGCAAAGGTACATACATGTGTTTCGAGAGTATTTACTGTAGTTCAGTTTTTAATTGTAACTTCACATAATTTTCCTATAAAGAACAGTATACTTGCAAAATACATATTGTTGTCATAATTATTTTTAATCAAGAAATTTACAGTACGTCTGACCTAAATTACTTTGTGATCCACATTGAGACTAAAAGCTAATTTATCATGAGCCATTTTATTCAAGGTCAAAATTCTTTGAATTAGTACTGTACGTGTTTTGTACTATGCATAATGTATCCCAACACATACTGTATGTGCAGACCAACTTGAAAGAGTATATTTAACACTCCTCTAGTCCAAACAATTTCATTATATTTATAGATACAATATATTACATGCCAAAAAAACGCTGACATTTCAGACTATACACACATTGTTCAACCTGTCCTTAACACAAATGTGCTGATCTATTGTAAATATACAAGTATTCAAGGTGATAAAAATATGCAATGTCTAAAATTGTGATGGGAAAAGAGGGATCTGATGTACTTCCTCACAGAAAGGGTAGTGGATTCATTACTTATTATTATTATCATCATCATCATCATCATCATCATCATCATCATCATCATCATCATCATCATCATCATCATCATCAACTTATAACGCTCCAACATATTCCACTGTGCAGTACTAAGGTTGTAGAACAAAACCAATACAATATTGAACAATACTATACATTGATACAGTATATAAGGAGGGCCCTTCCTGAAGGAGCTTGCAATCTATAAGGCAGGGTAAGTGAAAAGGTACAGGGGGAGAAGAGGGTTGGTGTGTTTTGAATAGCTACTTGTTATTTGAAGGGGTTGGCATTTGGGAATAAGAAAATGGGATTGTGCAGAGATAGAGCTGTAAGAGCATGTATGAAGATGGACAGACTTAATTATACTGTACATCTGAAATATTTTATCCAAGGCCATTAGCAGAGCAGCAGTATCATCAGAAATAGAACCCAACGGCAGCAAAAAGGTGCCACCAAAGGCTGCCGCCTTTGCTGCTACGTAGGTATTCTTTGAAGAGAGTCTGAGGTGAAGTGAGGAAAGCTGGCAGGAAAACAACACTCACAACACATAGATATAGGGTGGAGGAAGTGGTGATCTCAACGTCTTTGAAGTTGTGTCTGACTTTTCCTAATGATGTTAACCCTGTCCACACTGGCTTATTATACAGAAGCAGTGAAGAGGAAGCATCCTTTTTAACTAATGTAACATATCACATGCACAGGAACCAATGGGGTTGTCTTCAATCCCGTTGGCTGTAATACCATGTGATATGAGACATGTGGTTTTAAGCATGTGACGTACCTCCCTTGAAGATGACGTCCCATCCTTAAAAAAAAAGAGTCAGGCACATGGTACACAGTGTCCAATTGGATTGGAGCTGTACCATCTGACCCTAAAATGTGACATCAGAGGTCCTATATAAGGCATGTTCCATCTCATTTTAGCTCAAGAAGACGATTGGATAACATCTGTTGTGGATTTAACATGGGGTTTTGGATTGAAAGAAAGAAGATGAAAGCAAAAAAGAAAAAAAGAAAAACAATGACAGATGAAGAAAGAAGATCAAAGAAAGAAGATTTTTAAAAGTAAAGCATTGCTGTCAACTTTGTAGCCTGGGGACTTTTGTAAATAGATCACATAGAGGCAAAAGTGGAAATGCTTAACTCTCCAAAATTGCCTTGGTACTGTCCATATTTTCCAGAGAAAAGCAAATGTCATAACAATCTTTCAGATAAAACTTTTACACCTTGATAACCAACTGTATGGAACCAAAACTGGAGAATGTAGAATTGTGTTAGGACATTAATTAATTAATTAATTAATTAATTATATATCTAATTTCCACATTTCTTAGAAGTTAACATGGTTTAAGAATGACATTGAAACTAAAAACCTTCAATCATGAAAATGTAAAGAAAATTACACAGATGTATTGGAAGCAGGAAACATCATACAACTTTCAAGTTAATTTCATTGGAAGGTGTCATTTAATTACTCTATGCTTTAAAATTGCTTTTACAAATCGCGTCCTCTGGAGATAGTATTTGAGTTGACATATCATTGGTAAAAGTACTGAATGGATTATAAAGGAAATGCAGAGTTTCTGTTATTGTTGGTTTGAATAGAACAGACCAAGTAAAAATACTTGCTAATGTTTTTAGCATTGTTATCATTTTCCCTGGTTACTTATTAATTGACTTTGTAGTTCATGAACACATTATGCAAATAGAGATAAGACAGAATTTTAATAACATTTTATGGATCTTTTTCACAGCTAGATAATTACAACACATTTTAGAAAGCTGAGAATAGTACAGACAGGTCACATCCCTTGATAACAACTGTCCACCTCTATTCACTATTATATGAATTTCTCCATCTGCTGAAACTTTCAGTCTATTTAACACATTAAACTTGCTTCAGGCAACTGAATGTCACTCTCATGTGTCCCCCTCCCATGCAGCTCTCAGCTTTAATTGTTTCTCTCCTTGATACATTTGGGACCCTTCAAGACTTCCAAGAAGTGAAAAAATGACTCCTTAATATTATCTTAACAAAATAAAATTAAAATAATAAAAATCTAAAAAGAGAGTCCTTCTGCTCTCCTATCAAACGTATTCCCCCCACCCAACTCCCTGTGGCTTGAGTATGGATCTGGTATCAATGTGGTATAAATATAAGGGAGGGGCCCTCTTTAAATATTGCTCTCTCTTACTGGTTTTCTGCCTTTTCCAGGGGTCGAAAGAATTGGTGGAGGTAATTATTATGGCAGCCTCCTATACTGCTATATGCCTACATACCTCTCCAGCACACGGATGTCCTCGCCAGAGGCAGAGGTGAAAGGGTCTGTCAGCACTAGTAGTAGTCTCCTACACATAGTAGAGTTATGTACACTAAGAGGCTGCTAAATAATCACCCCCCCCTGGATTCTTTTACTTCCCAGACAAGTTCCTTGATGCCAGTGCAACACTGTCTTATATATATGTAGCACTGTTTCCCCCCTCCCCCACCCCACCCCAGTGTGAGATGCACAGCCTCTGCTACCTGTTGTGTGGTGGGATACCTGTTAGTATTAGGGAGCTGATTGGATCTGCGTTGGTATGGAGATCAAGACAGGCTTAGGTTCTTTCTGTAGTTCTCATGGTGTTAGTGCCTCCAGCTGTAGTGGGCTCCAGTGTGTCCAGAGATCAGCCCCCACTATTGCACACGTCTCCCTCCTGCCCAAGGACTGATACTTAGACAGGAGTATAATGAACAAGGGTCTTTATTTCATGGCATGCACTCACTGCAGATCTTCCTCAGAGTCTCAGAGATCCCAGGCCTCTGGATGGTGAAAGCCCCTGGTCTTACAGGACATCTGTGGGTCGAATGAGATTTCCCCCAGCCACAGGGCTTGGGGTGAGCACGCTCATCCAACTATGGGAGAGACTAACAGCTCTACTGCTCTCTCTTCCTCCTCCAGAGCAGGACTCATTAAATGTGCCTCTCCCTCCTAGGAGGAAACAGAAGGGGCAGGCTCATGGTCTATACCTATACAGATAGGCTTACACAGGCTATGAGTCACCACCTCACTTCTGTCACTCATAAGAGGGGGATTAGGGGGGGTCAAAAAGCCCATAAATTAACCTGTCATAGGCTAGACTACTAGGAGTTACATGATAGGGAGGAGAGATAGGTCAGAATGGAAAACAAAACAAAACCTACAGTAATGGAAAACAAAATTATTCGTAATAGTCAGCACGGATTTATAAAGGATAGATCTTGCGAAACTAACCTTATTTGTTTATTTGAGGAGGTAAGTAGGAATTTAGACCAGGGTAGTGCAGTTGATGTGGTCTACTTAGATTTTGCAAAGGCTTCTGATACGGTTTCACACAAGAGGTTGGTGTACAAAATAAAGAAAATTGGACTCAGTAATAATATATGCACCTGGATTGAAAACTGGTTAAAGGACAGACAACAGAGGGTTGTCATAAATTTTCACTTTTTCAGGTTGGGCTAAAGTCGTGAGTGGAGTACCTCAGGGATCGGTACTGGGACCCCTGCTTTTTAACTTGTTTATTAAAGACCTTGAGGTTGGCATTGAGAGCAAAGTCTCCATCTTTGCTGATGATACTAAATTGTGTAAGGAAATAGAATCAGAGCAGGATGTAATTTCTCTTCAGAAGGACTTGGAAAGACTGGAAACGTGGGCAGGTAAATGGCAGATGAGGTTTAATACAGAAAAATGTAAAGTTATGCATTTGGGATGCAAGAATAAAAAGGCGACTTACAAATTAAATGGAGACATATTGGGGGAATCCTTGATGGAGAAGGATTTAGGAGTGCTTGTAGACAGCAGTCTTAGCAATAGTGCCCAAAGTCATGCAGTAGCTGCAAAGGCAAACAAGATCTTATCTTGCATCAAACGGGCAATGGATGGAAGGGAAGTAAACATAATTATGCCCCTTTATAAAGCATTAGTAAAACCACACCTTGAATATGGAGTACAATTTTGGGCACCAATCCTAAGAAAAGACATTATGGAACTAGAGGGAGTGCAGCGAAGAGCCACCAAATTAATAAAAGGGATGGGCAATCTAACTTATGAGGAGAGGCTAGCTAAATTAGATTTATTTACATTAGAAAAGAGGCATAAAAGAGGGGATATGACAACTATATACAAATATATTCGGGCACAGTACAAGGAGCTTTCAAAAGAACTGTTCATCCCACGGGCAGTACAAAGGACTTGGGGCCATCCTTTAGGGTTGGAGGAAAGGAGATTTCACCAGCAACAAAGGAAAGGGTCCTTTACAGTAAGGGCAGTTACAATGTGGAATTCATTACCCATGGAGACTGTGATGGTAGATACAATAGATTTATTCAAAAAAAGGTTGGACATCTTTTTAGATGGGAAAGGTATACAGGGATATACCAAATAAGTATACATGGAAATGATGTTGATCCAGGGATTAATTCGATTGCCAATTCTTGGAGTCAGGAAGGATCACTGTTACCCAAATGTTCCAGGACTTGAATATTTGTTATTATTTCTACATTGTTTGATATGACCAAATCCAGTATTGCCCTTCTCCTTGTTGGTTCCTCAATAATTTGGGTCATATAATTGTCTTTAAGCACCCCCAAAAACCTGTTTCATTTCGTTGTAACGCTAATCTCATTGCCCCTGTCTTTTTTTGGATAATTAAAATCCCCCATTATTGCATTCTACAATTTTTTCTTTTTTAAATATTGTGGCCTCATTTTTATCATAGTTTAGGGCCTCACAAAGTCTTAATCCAGCACTGTCCATGTGTTAAATTTTCAAGTGATGAAGCAATCAATTGGATTGCTGGTTTTACCACATGTATGCTGCCGTTACTGATGATGTCAGATGTCGGGGAATGTTAATTCCCAAATGATGCCATTGACATGTGGTTTCTGCCACCAAAAGTTATAAATTATGTAAATAAAAATACAAAATTGGAAATCATACTCTCTATTAAATTATATTGTATGCATGCATTACACCGTGTAGTCAACATGACTGAACGACAGATGAGCATCAAATTCAGAGATGAGAATGGCATGTGAACAGTTAGATTAACTTCTGTGGAGAAATCAGTTTTTTAATATTGTATAAAATATTTTTTTTAATTACCTGGCAGGAAATACTTACTGATCTGCTGTAAATGCTTTTGGACATGCCAACAGAATTGTATATGTAGCCAGGTCCCCCCTCGCGCACTCACCCCCTCCTTCCCCGTTGCCGCGCGTGGTTGTATAGCGGCCGGTTGCTAGGGAAGCGGTCGGGCGGTTGCCGGGGACGCGAGCGGGCCGGTTGCCGGGGACGCGAGCGGGCCGGTTGCCGAGGCCGCGATCGCGTCGTTAGGGTCCCGGCGGCTAGCGGAGCAGGGCGCCGCCATTGAAAGTCAGCTCGCGCATGCGCAGGAGGCCAGCTAGCGCGAGAGGCCCCAAACAGCTCGCGCACACGCAAGGCGGGAAGGACAGCCCCCAGGGTGCACAGGGGCAGAGACACCTGACACCAGGGAGCCAATCGGAAGGCCGGATTCCCCTGCTCCCAGTTAGATACATTTCGCGGGGTTTTGGCAGCACGCAGGCAGTCAGGATCCGGACCAGCTAGGGGTAAGAGGTGGATGCAGGGGTCAGTGACCCTCTGCATAGGCCAGCAGCCCCCAAGGTCCCAGTTAGGTCCTGAGTCACCTATCAGCTTGTGGAGCTTAGGGACAGGCCCTAGATAGGGACACTGCCCCATTATTTGGTCAAGTAGTCAGGGACACAGTGCTGAAGCCGTGCGGCCCTGCGAGGTGGGTTCTGGGCTCAGAACACCACCAAAGACCCTAAGACTAAGAGAGACATTGTTCGCGCTGGACTTTCAACCCACGCGGTGTGGAGGACAACGTCGGATCGTGCGGATTGATATCGCGGTACCCGTGGCTGGAGCCCGGGCAGGTAACCTGCAACTCACGTGCACCAACCAGGCCTATCACCAAACATAGTGGCTGCGCAGTCACACACACATATGCACAGTGGTATTTGACTCTGGGAGTACGAGACATTTGGGTGGGGGTTACTGGACTCAGGGTGGGGTCACGTTGTGGGTGGTAGCGTCCGCCGTGACGCCTAGAGGTGGTAGCGTCCGCCGTGACGCCTAGAGGTGGTAGCGTCCGCCGTGACGCCTAGAGGTGGTAGCGTCCGCCGTGACGCCTAGTGTGGTTAGTGTCCGCCGTGACACCCAATGTGGTTAGCGTCCGCCGTGGCGCAAGATGATGTTATGATGTTATGATGTTATTGCGTGATATATGTGTTCCCATTCAGTAAAGCCAGTCCTGTTTTATATTCGTTCGCATTGTGTGGTTGTTTCCTGTGAGGGCCTCCTCCCACTCCGTTGGGATCCCTCCCAGGTGGAGGCGTTGCACCTAGAGATGTATGATATGTATGTACCCCAGGTTCCCCAAGCGGAGGCTTAGGCTCCTGAGAGCCACACAGGTTGCACAGCAGGTATTAGCGGCGGTATTCATAGGGAATACCCGTTACATTTGGAGGCGCTGCTGAGAGAGTCCTGGGGTGCCCCACTTTGTAGTACCGTTACCCTGTCAGTCAGCATGTCTGCGCTCACGCACAAACAAGTGGCCGACTGGGTCGAAAAGCTAGGAGAGCTTCTGCGACACGTGGTCGCCGTAGACGGAGTGCCTGCTGATGTCTCCATGTTTACTGTCTGCAGCGCAGTAAGGACATTACCTGGTCTGGCAGACGCCCGCCTCATCAGCAAGCACTATGACATTGACCGGCAAGAGAATACCCTATTGCTAGCCACTGAACAAGCTATACTTCCTGATAGAGGCCCACGAGTAGTGTATCTACCAGAGACTTTGCCGCACGGGTGCCCTCTAATTTACCCGGGAACTGTTTCCAGTCACGTCACTTCCCCCCCCAGACATGAGGGTTGGGACGACAGAGATATGGCCGCCAGTACACCCATCCGATCAGATATATCCCTACCCAGAGTGACCTTCTCTTCAGATGCTAGGCAAGGGGCCACCAGTTGGGCCGGCAGTCCGGCAACATCACCGGTTACTAACCGGTCCGTGAACAGTTCTACCCCAACCCCTAACAGGCAGCGAGCAGCGATAGCCAGTGGCTCCAACAATGACGGCTCCCTGTTAGGAGTGACATTCCCGCAGCTAGTGGAAGCGATAACTACGTCCGCTCAAGCCCAAAATTATAGGAAATTGAAGGCGTTCTCAAGGACGGTTCCTGTCCCCACAGGCGAAGAGAGTATCGATTCTTGGAAGGAGCACACCCTCAAGGTGATCGACGAATGGCTCTGCTCTGAAACGGTCAGACGGAAAGTCTACGACCCCCAGCGGCCACCATGGTCAGTGCACAGCGTGACCAAGACCCTGATCTCTCTGCTCACCAGATGGTAGACTTGTTAGTCCAGATCTATGGCAAGGAGGAAGAGGAGAGCGAGCTGTGGTTCAAGTATTACGCTCTCAGACAGAAGGAGAAGGAAGACCTGTCCGACTTCCTACAATGCATCCAGCTGGTCCTGTGGAAATTGCGAACTTGCGGCCTCATCCTATCTTCAGAGATGGACGAATATCGGCGCAAGCAGTTCCTCCGAGGGGCCATCCCCACGCATCACATTGTGATTATGATCAGGTGCTCACTAAAGGAGGGACCCCCCCTACCTTCATGGACATTCTGGGAATCGTAAAAGGGCATGAGGCCTATACCAAGCTGCATGCAGGCACCAAAGCCAAAGATCCTCCGGCCAGTGCCACCCCGGGAGCCTCCGCTCGCCGGCCCAAGACACCTGTCAAAGAGGAAGATGCGCCACCCAAGTCGCCCTCAACGAAAGGGCGGGCTTCGGGGAGATCCTCCCCCACTTACCCAAGACGACTGGACCTCAAAGACGTCGTCTGCTATACCTGTGGACAGAAAGGCCATTTCTCTAGAGAGTGCCCTAATGGAGACACCCAAGAAAAGGAAACGCTCCGTAAAGGAAGCTCGGCCAGGACTATGATCTGTCAGAGGAAGACCTCAGAAGCCAAAACCACCGAGGCTACCCCCACGCCTCCCGAAGCCCCTCCTGACCTGAGCCCAGGTGAAGGAACTCCAGGGGGAGATGGCTACTGTCAGGTGGGCCCTTCGGCCATCGTACGTGTGGTAGTAGAGGGAGTCTATGCTGCTGCTCTATTGGACACCGGGTCTCAAGTGACCATAATATACCGGCACTTCTACGACCAGCACCTGAAGCATTGTCCCCTGCGGTCGGCGGAACATATGAAAGTGAGGGGGTTGAGCAACGAAGATTACCACATAGATGGGATTGTGAGCGTTCAACTGGAGATACTTCAATTGAATACCGGCAAGAAACATCCCATGAGTGTGGAGGCAATGGTGTGCCCAAAACCTCAAGGACAGTGTCAGTATCCGGTCATCCTGGGGACAAATACGGATATAGTACGAGCTGTCATCAGAGCCTACTTGAAGGAGACTAATGAATTGCCAATGGCCGATACCCGCCTAGATCCTGTACTGAGAGAGGAGTGCAACCGAGTATATGCCCTAGAGCGTCACGGGGACCTCTACAATCGTCAACGCGGACTGACGACCATTTCACCAGGGGGAGTGAAACGCATGGCCGTCTGGTGCTGTTATCCGGATCGGGAGGAGACCGATCATCTGTTCTCTCTGGAGAGTGATCCTGAGGAAGAGATCCAGAGAGGGTATCGGGTAATACCTGAAGTAAAAGAGTGGACGAACCGAGTTCCTCTCCGAACCCACGTGTATATCCAAAACATCTCTCCATTTCCAATGGATATCGATGTAGGACAAAGTCTGGGCAGTATATATCCCGTCAGCCCGGTGGAGACCGCGCCCCAGGTGAACGCCGCTGCAGTAGGTGAGCGGTTAGTCGACCTGGACTTCAACTTCGGAGATTCGACCCTGCCGACCGAGTGGAAGGATCGACTGACAGCCAAGCTGAAGGAAAGAAAAACAGTATTTTCTACCAGCGAGATGGATGTGGGCCGCAGTCGCAGCGCCCAACACACTATTAGGCTGAATGACGCCACTCCGTTCCGTGAATGCTCTCGTCGTATCGCCCCCAGGGATGTGGACGATGTATGGGATGTCCTGGAGGAGATGAAGACCGCTGGAATACTGACGGAGTCGCGGAGTCCTTATGCATCACCCATAGTGGTAGTAAGGAAGAAGAATGGATCTGTAAGATTGTGCGTCGATTATCGAACCCTAAATAATCGTACGGTACCTGATCAATACAATCTCCCTCGTATTGAAGAGATCCTGTACGCTCTGAACGGGAGCCAATGGTTTAGTGTGCTCGATTTGCGATCTGGGTACTACCAGGTACCCATGAGTGAAGAGGATCAGGAAAAGACTGCCTTCGTCTGTCCCCTGGGCTTCTACCAGTTCACGCGTATGCCCCAAGGTATATGCGGAGCCCCTGCCACCTTCCAGCGGTTGATGGAAAAAACAATAGGGGACATGAATCCTCGGGAGTGCCTGGTTTACCTGGACGATATCATTGTCTTTGGGAAGATCTTAGAAGAACACGAGGAGAGGCTACTGAAGGTGATAGATCGTCTTGGCCAAGAAGGATTGAAGCTATCACTCGACAAGTGTAGGTTTTGCCACACCTCAGTGACCTACTGCACCGACACACTTTATTCGAGCAAATACCCGGTATGTACCTGGCAGATACCTGGAATGCGCCGCTCCTCACCTCTGACAAGCCCCGTTGTGTTTGCCTTCCCAGCCTGGGTTCATGCCTGGCTGATGGGCGGCTGATCTGTTAAATGATAATGATTAGGATTTAATAGGCTGCAATGCTTCGCATGTCTACCAGATGGCATAAATTCATGAATTGTAATGCAGTATATATATATATACTGTGCAGTATTGCAGCCAGCGGGAATAAAATGCTTCAATCCCTGCTTGGAAAATAACTCAATGCACTCGGGCAGAAAACAGTCACAAACCTCAATACACCCGGGTATACCCGAATTCGTGGGACTAGCCAAGCTCGAATAAAGTGTGTCGCCAGTGTACGTGGGACACATCGTGTCTGCCCAAGGGATTGCTACTGATCCAGCCAAAGTTGAAGCGGTGGTGAACTGGCCGCGTCCCGATAATGTCGCGGAATTGCGATCCTTCCTCGGGTTCTGTGGGTATTACCGTCGGTTCATGGAAGGGTACTCTAGTCGAGCTAAACCCCTGAACAATTTGCTGAAGATATACCCTGAAGATACTGGGAGAAAGGCCACGTCGGCCCGTCAACCGTTTGGTGATAAGTGGACGCCTGAGTGTGAACGGGCCTTCCTGAATTTGAAGAGAAGCCTGACTGAAGCACCAGTGCTTGCATATGCTGACCCAGAACAACCATATGTCCTGCATGTGGATGCCAGTCTCAATGGACTGGGCGCTGTCCTTCATCAGAAACACCCCGAGGGTCTTCGGCCTGTAGCCTACATCAGCCGCAGTCTGACACCCAGTGAGCAGAAATATCCAGTGCACAAGCTAGAGTTCCTGGCTCTCAAATGGGCGATCACGGAGAAACTTCACGATTACCTCTATGGTGTTACATTTGAGGTAAGGACCGATAACAACCCCCTCACGTATATCAATACTTCCGCCAAATTGGATGCAGCCGGACATCGCTGGCTGGCAACACTATGTAACTACCGATTCTCCCTGAAGTACAAGCCAGGGCCTCTGAACATTGGGGCCGATGCTCTATCACGACGACCAGGATTGAGTGCCACCCCTGATGATGATGAATGGGAAGAGATCCCTGGACCTGGGATGCGAGCAATGTGTAGTATAGCGGCCGTCATCAATGATCAGGTCGCATTCTCTGAGCTAAGAGTTGCCGATTCGTTAGGGTGCCAGTCGCAGGCGATCCCTGCTGCCTACTGCGACCCCGCAGGGATGAACATAACCCAGGACAAAGTCATAAGATGGAAAGACTTAGTAGACTATCAATTGAGAGACCCAGTGATCAGCATAATCCGACAAGCCGTTCAGCGGAAGTACCCTGCTCTATTGAAGAATGCTCCCCGAGATCTGGTCGCGTTACTCATGCGTGAGGTGGACAAGTTCGAGATAGATAATTGTTTGCTCTATAGGGTAGTCCAATATCATAACCACCCTGATAGGCGACAACTAGTTCTACCCCAAAACTTGAGATATATGGTGTTGAAGTCTCTACACGATGACCACGGGCATCTCGGGGTAGAGAAGACTTTTGGGCTAGTCCGAGACCGGTTTTTCTGGCCCAAGATGCGGGAAGCGGTGGAACAACACTGCCGCCGTTGTTCCCGGTGCGTTCAACGCAAGACGTTGCCTACCCGAGCAGCTCCCATGGCCCATCTAAAGAGTTCTGGTCCAATGGACCTGGTGTGTATGGACTTCCTGTGTATCAAACCTGATAGTCGAGGAATCGGTAATGTGCTGGTCATCACGGACCATTACACCCGCTATACACAGGCCTTCCCCACAAAAGACCAGAAGGCTATCACGGTCGCGAAAGTTCTATGGGAAAAGTTCTTCGTTCACTACGGTCTTCCAAACCGACTTCACTCCGACCAAGGGCGATATTTTGAGAGTACTCTGATCCGAGAATTACTTAAAATGCTGAACATCGCCAAATCCCGGACGACGCCGTACCACCCTGAAGGAGATGCTTTACCTGAACGATTCAACAGGACCCTGTTGGACATGCTTGGAACCCTGAAGGGAATGCAGAAAACAGAATGGAGTCGTGATGTAGAAACTTTGGTACACGCGTATAACTGTACTCGCCATGAGTCCACGGGGTTCTCCCCGTACTTCCTCATGTTTGGGCGGGAGGCCAGACTTCCAGTAGATGTGCGTCTCCGAGTATCAACGGACGGGATATTCAATACCACTCATTTTAAGTACGTGCAAAGGCTAAAAGACAGTCTGCAACAAGCTTACCAACAGGCTGAGAAGTCTACAGCCAAACTGAATGCTGGTTATGACAACAAAGTCAAGTATCGAGAGTTACGTCCTGGGGATGCAGTGTTACTTCGTAATTTGGGAATCCCCGGAAAACATAAACTGGCGGACCGGTGGAGAGATGGCGTATATGAGGTGGAGTCACAGATGCCTGGCCTCCCGGTTTATCGCATCAGAGACACCGATGGCCGGGTAAAGGTTTGGCATCGTAATCACCTTCTCCCCATCCCCCAAGTGGGAGATGAAGAAGAGGAACTACAGGCCACACCGCTCAACGGTGAGTTCGATCTATCAGAGGTGGGTCAAGAGACTGTAACTAACGAGACTCACTCTGAAACTCCGGAAGACTCTATGGAGGGACCCTCTCAAAGGGACCATCCCGCAGAAGGGGCATCTCCCGAAGGAGCTACGGGTAAAGGGCCCCGTAGGCCAATGCCTACTAAGGTGACACCAACAGGCCAGCCTTTGGATCCACAGAGCCCGTGTTTTGTACCCTCAGAGACATTTCTCCCCTCAAGGGAAGAGGCTAGGCCTCAGGACTATGCTTATTACTCTCCCGAGGGAGTTGCCGAAGAACAACTCCGACGGAGTCAACGAGTTAGGTACCCGCCAACTAGGGTTACTTATGATCAAATGGGGGCACCCCATTATGAGGCTCAGCAGTGTTCTCGTAGTAAGATACAGTCTGTGATTGTGATGCTCAACGAGTTATGCAATCTCGTTTAGAGTTACCTGTGCTAAGTTGTATATTTTGATGCATTTTTATTATATAATTTCTGTACGGTTTGAGTTATTTATCCCAAGCGAGGTCGTTGGGGTTTTTCACCAGGGGGAGGATGTAGCCAGGTCCCCCCTCGCGCACTCACCCCCTCCTTCCCCGTTGCCGCGCGTGGTTGTATATCGGCTGGTTGCTAGGGAAGCGGTCGGGCGGTTGCCGGGGACGCGAGCGGGCCGGTTGCCGGGGACGCGAGCGGGCCGGTTGCCGAGGCCGCGATCGCGTCGTTAGGGTCCCGGCGGCTAGCGGAGCAGGGCGCCGCCATTGAAAGTCAGCTCGCGCATGCGCAGGAGGCCAGCTAGCGCGAGAGGCCCCAAACAGCTCGCGCACACGCAAGGCGGGAAGGACAGCCCCCAGGGTGCACAGGGGCAGAGACACCTGACACCAGGGAGCCAATCGGAAGGCCGGATTCCCCTGCTCCCAGTTAGATACATTTCGCGGGGTTTTGGCAGCACGCAGGCAGTCAGGATCCGGACCAGCTAGGGGTAAGAGGTGGATGCAGGGGTCAGTGACCCTCTGCATAGGCCAGCAGCCCCCAAGGTCCCAGTTAGGTCCTGAGTCACCTATCAGCTTGTGGAGCTTAGGGACAGGCCCTAGATAGGGACACTGCCCCATTATTTGGTCAAGTAGTCAGGGACACAGTGCTGAAGCCGTGCGGCCCTGCGAGGTGGGTTCTGGGCTCAGAACACCACCAAAGACCCTAAGACTAGGAGAGACATTGTTCGCGCTGGACTTTCAACCCACGCGGTGTGGAGGACAACGTCGGATCGTGCGGATTGATATCGCGGTACCCGTGGCTGGAGCCCGGGCTGGTAACCTGCAACTCACGTGCACCAACCAGGCCTATCACCAAACATAGTGGCTGCGCAGTCACACACACATATGCACAGTGGTATTTGACTCTGGGAGTATGAGACATTTGGGTGGGGGTTACTGGACTCAGGGTGGGGTCACGTTGTGGGTGGTAGCGTCCGCCGTGACGCCTAGAGGTGGTAGCGTCCGCCGTGACGCCTAGAGGTGGTAGCGTCCGCCGTGACGCCTAGTGTGGTTAGTGTCCGCCGTGACACCCAATGTGGTTAGCGTCCGCCGTGGCGCATGATGATGTTATGATGTTATGATGTTATTGCGTGATATATGTGTTCCCATTCAGTAAAGCCAGTCCTATTTTATATTCGTTCGCATTGTGTGGTTGTTTCCTGTGAGGGCCTCCTCCCACTCCGTTGGGATCCCTCCCAGGTGGAGGCGTTGCACCTAGAGATGTATGATATGTATGTACCCCAGGTTCCCCAAGCGGAGGCTTAGGCTCCTGAGAGCCACACAGGTTGCACAGCAGGTATTAGCGGCGGTATTCAAAGGGAATACCCGTTACATATATATGCCTAAGAAGCATCATACAGATACCCCATGTACAAATGTAAAAAAGAAATGCTTGCAGACCATGGAGGCCAGGAATAGAGAAGGAGGGCTGCCTGCATATCTGAAATGTGCTCCCTATGAGCAAAGGATAATGGAGGTGATGGAGAGATCCAGGAAATGGTGAAAAAGTAGGAGCGCTGCTTGCAAAAAAAACTGGAGATAAGCACAAAATGTAATGAAAAACAAATTAATCTGGATGGTAACTACATGGGTAAGTGCAGGTAGGTCACTCTGACGCGTTTCACGCTCTCCACGCTTTGTCAAAGAGACTTTTACACAAATTCTGGGTCTCGAAGCTGTAGTTGACAGATCAGATCTGCAAGAGGAGGAAGCAAGTACTGTAGGACTATATTAAAAACAGGACTCATGTTTTGTTGGGTCTTAGTTTTATACGTAATTGAACCATGTGATTTTTTCTCTTCTTTATATGTATACTACCTACCTGTATATCATCTACCCTGTACTAGGGGAAGTGAAGCTAAGCACTGATCATCTCCAACTAGTTTGTTTCACATGCATGATCAAAGGTGTCCATGAGAGATAGATCCCCACTGTATATCATTGAGGGGCAACTATTTCACTTAATTCACCACAATTCACTATGTATAGTTATCACAAAAATCACATTGTGTAACAATATTTCACATATGATGGGGAATTTATAAGGTTCAATTGGTTATACACCAATATTACATCACAAGTGCACTTGAAGGTGGTCACAATATCACTATTTTCTTTAGAAATTATACATTGATGTGTTTGTTCATTTAATGTTCTTCACATATCCACTGGATTTAATTTGTGCACAACTTCAGAGGACCAGCACCAAGGAGAACTTCACCTTTTGTTATACAGTATATCAAGAAGTATTCTTGGACAATCCAAAAGTCATCTAGGCTGCAGGACTCGACATTTGAAAAAGATTGGTATCTGAAACATTCACCTACACTGATTGTTTTTTTGACCAAGGCTGGATTTAGCGATAAAAGTTGTTTTATAATTCCATTCAATATTCATAGCTAATTGACCTGAACTCAGGACATGTTGCTTCTTGAATAAGCATAAAGACATCGTTCTTACGGAAACATGGGTAAGTACCAGAACTCTTGATACTGTACATCTATTATTATTCAAGGTTAGTCTAACTTTATGAAGGATTGGTCAAAAAGAATATAAGGGATGTTATTTTATATTGATGATTTCTTAAAATGTATGCTACTAAATAACCCTTGTAGCCCATTTTCATATTAAAATGTAGTTGGCAGTTTGCCTCCCTTTCTCAATATCTATCATTATCGTTGCCATCTATTGCACTTTCAAGGCCCCACTACAATCCATATCTCCCTATCCTTTGTGTCTACATTTATTGTCAATATTCATCTTTGACTAGAAACAGTGAGCTATTGGTTCTTGGTGACTTCATCTTTAATTGGCTTGACCCCATAAATAGCAAAATCTGTACACAATTAAAATCTGTCCATTTAACACAACAACGCGATCAAATCTATAATCCTGTAATCACTCACTGAAAGATTGAATCTTATCCTTCTGTTCCAACACAAACAAAACTTCTGATATCATTCCTGACAATTTCAGTATTCACGCAATAGTATATTTTGTTTGAAAAATTGAACTATTAAAATCTAGCCCTAAAGTCTTATTCACTAGAGTAATTAGAAATGTTAACTATTAACAATTTTCTTGTTGATCTCACCAATTGCTCTTGGTTCTAAATGGATTTGATACCAGACTCTGATTTTTCACTTTACTATTTCCAACCAGAGTTTCTAAAACTCTGTGATATCCATGCTGCACTGTGCAGAGTAAGAGTCCACGGGGCCCATTTTCACAGAGTTACACCCAATCTTATTAAGCTTTTCCACTTTAGAGATGCCTTGTGAGATAGACAAAAAATAACTGACCCTACGGCAGATCTAAGAAATTATAGATTTCTTTGGAATATTGTACCCGCACAAAGCAAATTAGACTTGCAAATCACAATAGTACTCTGACAATTTTGATCAAAACACATAAATCCTTAAAAATTCTGGAAGTAGATGTTTAAAAAAAGGAGATTTACAGTCTTACAGACTTACTGTATTTTAGAGGAAAATAATATAGTGTATTAGATTTCACAGCATAAAATCTGCTTGTGTTCAGCATAAAGGAGCAAAATAAACAGGCCTAGCTCCTCTTTAGAGTTCTTACTATACAGTGCTTAGTCTTTCTGCAAATTTGGAAGGTTAGCTCCTTAGCAACAATAACACGTCAGGCATAGACCTTTTACTTTTGGGTCCGGGATTCCTCCTGGCTGGGATAGTGGGTAAAAAAAGTCTAAAGGTAGGGTGCTCTCCACAGCAGTCCAGGGTATCTCCCTGGATCATAGAGTTTGAGTGCCTTGTGCAGTGTGGCCTTGCTTGCGCAGTCCAAGTATAGTATCTTCCTGGATCGGAGAGTCACTTGCAGAGCTCTGTAGGCTTATTATAAGACTCTAATGAGCCAGATGAGGAGCCTAATTAAGACAGCCTGCTTTGGAATTATGCTTCTCAGTCCTGTGAATGTGTCCATAAACAGATTTCCTCTACATCATTATCTGTCACGAGATCCGCCCTGATACACTTCTCTCCTGTTTGTGGGTAGCTAGAAATACCCCGAAATACCCCGTCACTGGCAAGCCACTCCAGGATTCCATAGTCTTTATGCCGGTATACCTGAACCGCTCCCACCAGATATCCAGGAGCCTATGCAACTTGGCGGCAATAAGTTGTCCTCCAGTGAGAAACAGTGCCGACGCAAAGCCAGTCTCTTCCTGTACTGTGGCAACTCCGGACATCAGGTACTCATTTGTCCCCAAAAGTCGGGAAACGCCAACTCCCAGTGAGATCCAGGGTTATCACACTGGGAAAACTTTCTACTTCCCCTACCAAAGGGAAATATTGCCAACCAGGATCTTAGTCCCTGTTACACTAACCGGCGAGAATTTTCACACCACCGCTCTATCCTTTCTGGATTCGTGGTCAGGAGGCAATTTCATCAATCAGGGTTTCACTGAGAGGAACAATATCACCCTCATTCGCAATAAATGCCCCATCGGGTTGGAGGCTATTGACGGCCGACCACTACAACCGGTGTACATCTTTTTACAGACTGTTCCCTTTCAATTACGGACAGGAGAGGACCATACAGAAAAGATCCAGTTGGATGCCATTCCACCCCATCGCTCGAAGTGATCCTTGGTCTTCCATTGCTCCAACTACACAACCCACATATAGACTGGACTGACGCAGAACCTTTCCAAAAATACAAAAATACACAGTAAAATACTTATATATTCTCTTGAAAAAGGGTCATTTAGTTTAACCCTTTGGCCAAAGCGTAGTAAGATTGCGAGCCACAACAGGCAGACACCTGTTATCAAGTCCTAACACTACCAGGTCATAGTTTCAGATCGAGGTTCACAATTCATTTCTAAGTATTGGCGCTCATTCTCTCAGCAATTAGGGATCTCACTTCATTTCTCCTCGGGTTACCACCCCCAGACTAACGGTCAGACGGAGCGGACCAACCAGTCACTAGAGCAGTACATTCGATGCTTTGTCTCAGACACCCAGGATGACTGGACTGACCTTTTGCCTGGGCAGAGTTCGAGCACAATAATCTTTGCAGTGAATCTACTTTGGAGTCGCCCTTCTTCATCAACTATGGTTTCCACCTGTCTCTTCTTCCCATCTCTGCACCCAGATCTGGGGTGCCGGCAGCAGGCAACAGAGTATGTTGGCTGCAGAACTCTTGGAAGAGGATTCAAGGGAATCTTAGGAGGGCAACTTCCATGCAGGAGATTCAAGCAGCAAAAATTCCAGAATAGAGCTAAGGAGACAAAGTGTTGCTATCCTCAAAAAATATTCGCTTGAAGGCTCCTACTCTCAAATTGGCACCGAGGTTCATTGGCCCTTTCACAATCATGGAAAAAGTCAACCCGGTAGCATTCCGCTTATGCCTCCCCTAGTCCATGAGAACTCCGTCAGTGTTCCACACTTCATTACTGAAACTTCATATTCTGGATTTTCGTTCTTCTGCCTCATCCACGCCTCCGGGATGCCTCCTCATGGAGGACCAACAAGAGTTTGAGGTTCAATACGTGTTGGACTCCTGGATCACCAGGGAAGCTCTTCAGTACTTGTACACTGGAAAGGGTTTGGACCAGAGGAACGTTCCAGGATACCTCAGCATCTTCTACATGCTCCCAGGCTTGTCCGGTCCTTTCATTCTAAATACCCTCACAAAGCCATCCTTGAGGTATTGTAAGGGGGGTACTGTAAGGATCCATGATCGGCGGCACTCTCAGCATGGTGTCTCCCCCAATCGGCGATCGGGTGCTCCGTTTACTCTTCCTCCCGTGACACACCATGCGGTGCCGCTGGTGCCATCCGTCAGCCTCAGGTCACATGCAGAACCAGCCCTGGAGGAAATGCTGGAGGAAATGCTGTCTCCACTGGCCCCGCCTCCAGGCTACATCCTCATGTTGACGTCACCGACACACAGTGTGCACACGCTATGCGCGGACGACATGCGCACACGCCAAGATGGCCCCTGGCTTCGGTTCATTACTCCACAGCTGCTGCTGACTCCTATTCTGCCTATCACAGCGAGGGATACAGCTGAGTCCTTCCTTGCAGCCTCTCTATTGGCCAAGGGCAGTATATATGCTCAGACAGTGTGACGGTGAGGGGGTATCCAGGCCAGTAAATAAAGGTATTATGCCCGGCTGGGTGCCCCTGAGCCATATTAGGGAATTGTGATTGTCAGCTCTTCAACCCAGTAATGGCAGTAACAACATGCTTGGATTTAAAATGTATTTTTGTGTCCCACCAGGTATAAGGTGGTGATAATAATACCATAATTTAAATGTATGTGTTATTGTGCCCATGATTCCCTGTAACCTGTGCAGAGGAAAAATGGTTTTAAAAAAGCAGCAGCTTACAGCACAGCGCATATCGTTTAGCTAACTTTGGCTAGGAAGGTCCTAGAGCGCTGAATTTTGCTAAGTGCTTTTGGTGTAAAATCATTAAAATGATTATGCCGCAATTTTTATAAAGTTATAGGAAAATTGATGAATGAAAGTCCCCCTCTTTTTTTTTTTTTCAACTTTCTTTTTATTGTTTTATACGTATAAATCACATCCATAACATTGCATTACTCTGTCTTGTTGGACAGGCTCTTCATTGGACAAACCACATTTAACCGACATGGGGGGAGGGGGGAGGAGGACAAGACACAGATAGGTAGGGAAGAAAATAGGGGGGGAAGAGGGGCGGGGGTTTATGGGGGGAAGCCCCTTCTCATCGTGAGTTCCGCTATATATGGTTTAGTCACCACCGTCTTTCTGAAGTTTCAGTGGGGCGTTCTCAGATTTCTGGGTTCCTACCAGTTCCCGCCTTCTAATGTGGGGGGGTCTATCCTTAGGTCTCGTCATCCAGTCCGAACATTACTCTGTGCATCCAAGGAGAACTCATTTTGCTCTATCAAAGCCAGATGGTGGCATTGCTCAGCCCTGGAATGTCTGTCTGGGCTTGCCACGGTAGCCAGACTTTTTGGAATTTTGTGCCAGTGTCATTAACCAGACTTGTTAACTTTTCCATCTGGCATATGAACCAAGTTCGATTTCTGATTTTGTCTAATGATGGAATTGCATGCTGGTTCCACAATGCTGCGGTCTCGCACCGCATAGCTGTTGCAAAATGAGCTATCAGTTTGTTTCCCGTTCGTGAGACTTCGTCGGTGGGTTTACCTAGTAGGAACAGCCACGGGTCTAGCTGAATTTGGAGGCCCAAAATCCTCTGTAGCCAATCTCTAATCTGTTGCCAAACTGGCGTTAGCCTTGGGCAGGACCACAGCATGTGTACCAGATCTCCTGGTTCCCCGCACTGCCATGGGCAGAGCGGGGAAGCATCTGTAATAAATTTAGCTAATCTGACTGGAGTGAGATACCACCTTAATAGTACCTTATATGAGTTCTCCTTCAATGTAGTGCATATTGAGGTGCTAGCCACTGCTTTTAAAATTGCCGTCCAGTCGTCGTCATCTAATGTTTCGTTGAGGTCAGCCTCCCATTGTCTCATGAAACTGGGTCTGGGTGTTCCGTCCTTGTCAGAACTGACCACATTTCTGTATAGAGTAGAGATCAGTCCCCGCGTGTCTGTGCCCCGCACGCAGAGCCGTTCGAAATTCGTTAAAGGAGGTCTTACTGTGTATTTGTTATAAAATGCCCGGACCTGGAGGTACCTAAGAAATTCTGTGTTGGGAATGCCCGTTTCCGACTTTAAGTGGTCAAATGATTTAATCGTGTTGCTACCCTCCAGGTCTTTCAATCTATTTACCCCTAGTTGTCGCCAGAGCCTGAAACTTTCACCCTTTAGTCCAGGAGCAAAATCGGGGTTGCTATACAGAGGTGTCATGAATGTATGTTTAGAAGTCAATGAGGCACTAAATTTTGATCCCTCCTAGACCGATAGCGAGTTGAGCACTGATGCCAACGGCTCTTTTATAGCTTTCACCCTTGTTTTCGGGTACCAGATCAGATCCCTGAGCTCGAGTGGGGCACACACCTCCCTCTCCAGTGCCACCCACCTTCGTAACTCTGGGTCTCCATGCCATTGCATAATTTGGCACAACTGCACCGCTTTATAATAGGACAATAAGCATGGCACTGCTAGTCCTCCCGCCTCTTTAGGTTTTTGCATAATAGATGCTTTTATCCGTGGTTTTTTGTCATTCCATATAAATTTTGTTATGGCGTTTTGTAAATATTTGATCTCGGATCTTACCACGGGTATCGGGAGAGTTTGAAACAGATAGAGTATCCGGGGGAGAACGTTCATCTTCACACTGTAAATTCTGCCTATCCACGAAATGCCAAATGACGACCAGTCTCGTAATTCCCTTTTTAATATCTTTAGGAGACTGGGGTAGTTGGCTTGATAGAGGGAGGCTGTTGTTTTTGTAAGGTGCACCCCCAGATATTTTAGGGACTTGGGCTGCCACTTAAACTCGAAGTTGAGTTTCATTAGTTTTCGCATCTCGTCAGGGACGTTCAAGCACATTGTTTCTGTTTTTGATTGGTTAATCTTAAAACCTGAGATCTGCCTGAATCGCCCCAAGAGCGCAAAGAGGTTGGGGAGGGAGGTGAGTGGCTTAGTATTCGTCAAAATAATGTCATCTGCATATAGCGCTATCTTATGCTCCTGTGTGTGTATTTGGACCCCCGTGATGTCTTTTTCTTGCGTATGTGTGCTGCTAGTGGTTCGATGCATAAGGCAAAGAGCAGGGGGGATAACGGTCACCCCTGCCTCGTCCCACTTTTGATCAGGAATAGCTCAGATGGGCAGCCCTGGTGAAGCACCTTCGCTGCTGGCGCTGTGTATAATGCTTTTATTGCCCTGAGGGTCTTTTCACCAAATTCGAATGCTCCAAGTGTGGTCTCCATGTATGGCCAGTCTATCCTGTCAAAGGCTTTCTCCGCATCTAGGCTTAACACTAGGCTCCGGACCTTGCTGGCGTTGACAAAGTCAACTATGTCTATTACTCTTCTAGTATTATCGGCCGCTTGTCTATCTCTAATAAAGTCAACTATGTCTATTACTCTTCTAGTATTATCGGCCGCTTGTCTATCTCTAATAAAGTCAACTATGTCTATTACTCTTCTAGTATTATCGGCCGCTTGTCTATCTCTAATAAAGCCTGGATCAGCCCAGGCATGATGACACTTAATCTATTGGCCAGTGATTTAGAATAGATTTTAACATCCGAATTGATCAATGATATCGGCCTATAACTTTGGCAATTTGTGGGATCTTTGTCCTTTTTATGGATCACGGAGATTGACGCTTGGAGCATCTGATCTGAGAAGGGTTCTCCCGTTTAATAACCGAAGCATGTGTGGGGCTAGTGTTCCTATAATTTTTTTATAATAGAGGTTGGAGAACCCGTCTGGGCCCGGGGCCTTGGAAGACTTTAAGTTTTTGATTACTGCTGTCAATTCTTCCCGAGTGAAATCGCTTTGTATCGCCTCCCTCTCCAATCTGCCCACCTGTGGTAAATCGGCTTCCGATAGGAACTCGCGTAAAATGCCCGACGTTTTTACATTATGAGTCACCTTCTCCCCATTATACAACTGCGCATAATATTGTCGGAACTCCTCCACAATAACTTTAGGGTTGGAGGAAATCCCTCCTGTTTTAGTTCTGATTGCTTGTATGTTATAATTTGGTTGCCTATTGCGGAGACGGGTAGCTAGCATCGTGTCCCCCTCTTTTAATTGTGTGAAGATTATAGGAGTGAGGGAGTTTTCATTCAGGCAGCCGGGACAGGGGAAACACTTAATTATAAGTACCATACAGAAAGTTAGAAATGTATAGCAGGATATTCCTGTGAGTGAGTCATGCATAATTTAGTCCTGGACTTGTAAGATATCCTGCTGACATGGTTCCAGGATGTCTGGAAAAGTCTGAAGTTAAAAAAGTTCCGACATCTTAAGGTGTTAAGTGGGGAGGGGTAATTACATGTATCCTCATCCTAGCAGATGTCCAGGTGGCTAGGAAAGGGAGACAACATGTCGCCAGGAAAGGGGGCTTGGTTTGGTATGCTAAGCGGTGAAGGTGCAAGGTTCACGCATGCCCTTAACATACTAAGAAGTCCCTCTGCCCAGTGCTGAGAGGTACTGGCAACCTGGGGATAGGTGTGTTAGTTAGTTCCCACGCAGCGGTTGGCTGCAGAAGTTAAAAATAGGGATTTTGACTGTTTAAAAATCTTGCAGCCGATTGGGAGTTGTTCCATCTAAGATTAGCGTGCGGTACCAAGTTGTAACATCGTAACCAAGATTTGTATCCAGCTTCTAAAGTTTGAAAGAACTAAGGACTTATAAACCAATTCTAAAGTGGTAGAATGAAGCAGACAGCACCGGCGGAGAAATCGGGGTTGCGAGCGGCGCCCCTATCCAAAGACTGTTTCAGCTTTATTTGCACACAACTCCTGCTCCTGGTAAATTGTGCCTAAAGAATCTGCTTCAAAAGATTTCATTCTGGAAATAGAAGATTTCGTTTTGCCTCTTCCCAGTAAGTGTATTTTCGTAGTATTTTGTAAATCAAGCTGTGTGTGTTCATTGGTGTAAATAAATTACAATTTATTTTATCTCTTGCTTTGCTCAATCAAGGGATCTTGGTAATTTTGGTTTTATCAGTTGTTTGGAGGTAAGTGGCCCCTTCTCCCAGAGCTTACCCCTCCCCACCTTTTTAACTTGGGTGGTTCTAGCATTTTGCTGAATGGACAAGACTCACTGTGGTTGCTTCCCCTCATACAGAGGTAAAAGGAAGGGTTCACAGTTTAGTGTTAGGACCTGCATTAATTTTGGTGTGATATGCAAGCTTATGATGCTTTGGCCAAAGGGTTTAACTAAATAACCAAGTAAATATTATTATTATTGAAGTATTTAAACATTATACTTATTATTTTATATGTTTTGTCAATTGGATGTAGTATGGGGCACCCAAGTCTTTTGTTTGTATACATTGGCCACGCTCAGTAGCACTCTTATTGACATATCTATATATATATATATCATGTGGTGGGTGTTGGAGTTAGAGCACGCTGGGAATGTATGTGTTAAATATTCTCATAGACAAGAGAATGTAAGACACACTTTGAAAAAGCGCCAAGAGCGCGAAGCGCATCAGAGGTACTCTACTATGCCATTCTCCATGTTGTCACCCATTTTGCAATACATTGTTCTTAATTTATTTGCCTTGTGCCTAGCCCACCATTTTTTTTATTGTGCTCCGTTTTTCCACACATTGGATTTCTCTCTACTTTAGCAGATATACAGTAAAATTCCCCCAAGTCTCTTGGGAACAGAACTCAGTCAAAATTGGATAAAACAAGTACAGTAGCATTACATTTATCAAAAGGAATAATCCACTTAAATAAATGCCAATTTCTTTCTTTGATTAACATGCAATAGATATGGAATCAGTTTGGTACCCGGATTACTGATCAAGAATCATTAATGTCTTCAAGTTTTAGAAGCATTCTAGAATACAGTTGCTTCAAGTGAGTGTGTCAGAACTTTGGAAAAAGATGTTCATTCTAGAATACAGTTGCTTCAAGTGAGTGTGTCAGAACTTTGGAAAAAGATATTCATTTAGCAAGTCGGTTAGAAACTTCAGAAAGATTGCCAAACTCCTCATGGATGAAATAACAACAAATCAGCAAAGTATTATGGCCATTGGAATAATGGATCAATAATTTATTTTATTTCATCAGTTAGAAGTGCACTGATCTTTATGATACTGCTATTGATTCAAATGTCAAGGATCCCTGCTTTATTTGATTTTTTTGTTGTTGTCACGCTGTGTTAACCATTTGAGTGCTTAATTATGTAGCCACCACATCATGGGGTCTGGCTCTCCAGAGGGTTTCAAATCATTTTTCTAGGAGAGATCACGTTCTGTGCTCCTCTAGGAGCAACACACGCGATTTAGTCAGATCAGGAGCGGTAGAGGAGGATTTCCTCCACTTTTGTTGGTGCCATCAGTGATGCCACAATCAAATGATCGCTCTGCTCTGTGGAACCGTCAGGGGGTTGCGATGTGCCAGGGCGATTGTGGCACTCTGATACTGTAGCACCTGTGGTACACAAAGGGTTAACTTATGAAGTGAACTGTTTTCCTGCTTTACTTTGAAATCATTACTTGGCACTCAGTAGAACACCACATATAAAATAAAGCAATTTGTGTATATTTTTAAAATTAGGAAACTAGAGTTATGCTCTGACATAAGATTAAGGAAATGTAGAAGAGATTGCCCATACGCTTGTTCCTTGTTTTACAATGTGTACAATAAATGTGATATACAGCTGATGAGCCAATAAATGTAAATTATGATTGACATTGACCATTCTCTCAAGAAGCTGTGTGATTCATAATGACATCAGATTTTTAAATTCATGTACACTGTAGCAACATTTTTTCCAAGTGCCCATAATTCATTCTTTATATGATTGTGAATAAACACTGCAAGCAGCATATTTTAAATTAAAATAATAACAATTCTAAGAAAGCCAAGTATTTCTTAAACTAGTATAGAACTGTGACTTTAATATTTTGACTTAATAAACTTAAACTGCCTATATAAAGTGCATAAAAAGTTGCACAATAGAGCATTGTGGTTCCTGAAGAGATAGAGTTAAACAGATCATGTTCATTGCTCCCTCCTATCTTATTTTCTGTCATCCTTTCTAAAACAGACCATATAACTAAAATGAACTATAATCCTCCTGGATAAAAACTGTTTAACATTAATCTGCATAAAGTTTGCACAGATCAACTAGTAATCCTATACTCATGGGTGCTGCATATGTATGTTTTGCATGTAGGCTGTGTAGACACTTCCAAATCTAATTTTCATAAATAAAGAATAGAAACCTGGCAAACAAAGTGTAGAAATCTCAGATTACAGAAGCAGATTTCATGAGAATAGGGAAATGCTTACATTTTCACAAATAGCATATACAGGCAACTCCTCACCTCTACTTTATTATTGCTTAGCAATTCATTTCCCAAAACATTGGTTTTTCATTGCCTTCTACATTATGTACTGTACAACCTTATTTATTTATTTCCATCAAGTTTTTGGGGCTTGAGTGTCTTCTTGTCCCATGTTTTGCTGCTTGTTTTTCTACTGCTTGTCCTTTTCCCTCTATTTCAATTTCTCTTTCCCCTTCTATTTTTAATTTTCCTCTTTATTTTCATAAAGGTGTATACACACACACACACACACACACACACACACACACACACACACACACACACACACACACACACACACACACACACACACACACACACACACACACACACACATACACACACACACACACACACACACACACACACTGTTCGACAATGCTACACATTTACACGCCCGGGGCGTGTGGATTTAGGGCGAGTAAATATTGGCCCAAGCAGCACACGTGTGTTTTTTTAATTTCCCCCGTTCGCGCTGATGTTTTTCCCGCGCTCGTGCTGGAGGAAAATAAAAAAAAGCCGGAGGCGGGTTCATGTTGTTGGGGGAGATTACCCCGCCTCCGGCTCTCTGAGCAGTGCCCTCCCTCCTCCCAGCAATACTTTCCCTCCTCTCATCGGCGCTTTCACTTCTCCCCCTTCCAGCAGCCAGCCCATTCCGCGCCTCTGTCTGCCACAGGCCCCTGCAGGGCCATCTGTCGCCTCCCTCCCCCACCAACCCCAGCCATCGGGCCATCCGCACCACCCCTCTCCCATCAGGCCATCCGCGCCCCCACTCCCATCGAGCCATCCACGCCCCCCCTCCCATCGGGCAATCCGCGCCCCCCCTTCCATCAGGCCATCCGCGCCCCCCCACCCATTAGGCCATCCGCGCCCCCCCTCCCATCGGGCCATCCGCGCCCCCCACCTCAAGCGGGCCATCCGCCGCCGGGCCCATCATGTTGTACAGTGCATCCGCAGGTCCCACTACGGGGACGGCCCAGGCCAGGTAACGGGTGTGCCCTGGGGGGGAGGCGGGACATCGCCGCAGCTCGTGCTCTTTCCGGGTGCAGTGAGGTTCAGGGCGGCCCTGTCTCATGTGTGGGGGCTGGTAGGCCTCACGATGTCCCTGGGGCAGCCGCGGCCTTGTCTCTGTGTGGGGGTTGGGAGGCCTCGCTTGGTGGTTCCCGGGGGGCTGCGCTGATGTAACGCTACAGTTGCCCAATCACCCACTACTCACCCACCGTCCCTCAGCCTCCCACTCACTTACCCCCCCACTCCCTCCCACCTACTCACCCCCCACCTACCCACCCCCCACCTACCCACCCCTACTCACCCTCCACCCCTACTCACCCCCTCACCCCTACTCACCCCCTCACCCCTACTCACCCCCCACCCACTCACCCCCCCACCTACTCACCCCCCACCTACTCACCCCCCACCTACTCACCCCCCACCTACTCACCCCCACCTACTCACCTACTAACCCTCCCACCTACTCAACCTCCCACCTACTCACCCTCTCACCTACTCACCCACCCACCTACTCACCCTCCCACCTATTCACCCTCCCACCTATTCACCCTCCCACCTACTCACCTACTCACCCTCCCACCTACTCACCTACTCACCATCCCACCTACTCACCTACTCACCCTCCCACATACTCACCCTCCCACCTACTCACCCTCCAACCTACTCACCCAGTCACCCCCCACCCTCTCACCCTCTCACCTTCTCACCCTCTCACCTTCTCACCCTCCCACCTACTCACCCTCCCACCTACTCACCCTCCCACCTACTCACCCTCCCACCTACTCACCCTCCCACCTAATCACCTTCTCACCCTCCCACCTTCTCACCCTCCCACCTACTCACCCTCCCACCTACTCACCCTCCTACCTTCTCACCCTCCCACCTACTCACCTACTCACCCTCCCACCTACTCACCCTCCCACCTACTCACCCTCCCACCTACTCACCCTCCCACCTACTCACCCTCCCACCTACTCACCCTCCCACATACTCACCCTCCCACCTACTCACCCTCCCACCTACTCACCCTCCCACCTACTCACCCTCCCACCTACTCACCCTCCCAACTACTCACCTACTCACTGTCCCACCTACTCACCCAGTCACACCCCACACTTTCACCCAGTCACCCTTTCACCCAGTCACCCTCTCACCCAGTCACCCTCTCACCCAGTCACCCTCCCACCTACTCATCCTCCCACCTACTCACCCTCCCACCTATTCACCCTCCCACCTACTCACCCTCCCAGCTATTCTCACCCTCCCACCTACTCACTCTCCCACCTACTCACCCTCCCACCTACTCACCCTCCCACCTACTCACCCTCCCACCTACTCACCTACTCACCCTCGCACCTACTCACCCTCCCAAATACTCACCCTCCCACCTACTCACTCTCCCACCTACTCACTCTCCCACCTACTCACCCTCCCACCTACTCACCCTCCCACCTACTAATCTACTCACCTTCCCACCTACTCACCTACTCACCCTCCCACCTACACACCTACTCACCCTCCCACCTACTCACCCAGTCACCCCCCCACCCTCTCACCCAGTCACCCTCCCACTTACTCACCCTCCCACCTACTCACCCTTCCACCTACTCACCCTCCCACCTACTCACACTCCCACCTACTCACCCTCCCACCTTCTCACCCTCCCACCTACTCACCTACTCACCCTCCCACCTACTCACCCTCCTACATACTCACACAGTCACCCCCACACCCTCTCACCACCCCAACCTCTCAACCTTCCACCTACTCACCTTCTCACCCTCCCACCTACTCACCTTCTCACCCTCCCACCTACTCACCCTCCCACCTACTCACCCTCCCACCTACTCACCTACTCACCCTCCCTCCTACTCAACCTCCCACCTACTCACCCTCTCACCTACTCACCGAGTCACCCCCCCACCCTCTCACCCAGTCACCCTCTCACCCAGTCACCCCCTCACCCAGTCACCCTCCCACCTACTCACCCTCCCACCTACTCACCCTCCCACCTACTCACCCTCCCACATACTCACCCTCCCACATAATCACCTACTCACCCTCCCACCTACTCACCCCTCACCTACTAACCCTCCCAGCTACTCAATCTCCCACCTACTCACCCTCTCACCTACTCACCCTCCCACCTACTCATCTACTCACCCTCCCACCTACTCACCCTCCCACCTACTCACCCTCCCACCTACTCACCCACCCACCTACTCACCCACCCACCTACTCACCTACTCACCCTCCCACCTACTCACCCTCCCACCTACTCACCTACTCACCCTCCCACCTACTCACCTACTCACCATCCCACCTACTCACCTACTCACCCTCCCACATACTCACCCTCCCACATACTCACCCTCCAACCTACTAACCCAGTCACCCCCCACCCTCTCACCCTCCCACCTACTCACCCTCCCACCTACTCACCTACTCACCCTCCCACCTACTCACCCTCCCACCTACTCACCTACTCACCCTCCCACCTAATCACCTACTCACCCTCCCACCTTCTCACCCTCCCACCTACTCACCCTCCCACCTACTCACCCTCCCACCTACTCACCTACTCACCCTCCCACCTACTCACCCTCCCACCTACTCACCCTCCCACCTACTCACCCTCCCACATACTCACCCTCCCACCATTCTCACCCTCCCACCTACTCACCCTCCCACCTACTCACCCTCCCACCTACTCACCTACTCACCGTCCCACCTAATCACCCAGTCACACCCCACACTTTCACCCAGTCACCCTTTCACCCAGTCACACTCTCACCCAGTCACCCTCTCACCCAGTCACCCTCCCACCTACTCACCCTCCCACCTACTCACCCTCCCACCTACTCACCCTCCCACCTACTCACCCTCCCAGCTATTCTCACCCTCCCACCTACTCACCTACTCACTCTCCCACCTACTCACCCTCCCACCTACTCACCTACTCACCCTCCCACCTACTCACCTACTCACCCTCCCACCTACTCACCCTCCCAAATACTCACCCTCCCACCTACTCACTCTCCCACCTACTCACCCTCCCACCTACTCACCTACTCACCTTCCCACCTACTCACCCTCCCACCTACTCACCTACTCACCTTCCCACCTACTCACCCTCCCACCTACACACCTACTCACCCTCCCACCTACTCACCCAGTCACCCCCCACCCTCTCACCCAGTCACCCTCCCACTTACTCACCCTCCCACCTACTCACCCTCCCACCTACTCACACTCCCACCTACTCACCCTCCCACCTACTCACCCTCCCACCTCATCACCTACTCACCCTCCCACCTACTCACCCTCCTACATACTCACACAGTCACCCCCACACCCTCTCACCACCCCAACCTCTCACCCTCCCACCTACTCACCTTCTCACACTCCCACCTACTCACCCTCCCACCTACTCACCTACTCACCCTCCCACCTACTCACCCTCCCACCCTCCCTCCTACTCAACCTCCCACATACTCACCCTCTCACCTACTCACCGAGTCACCCCCCCACCCTCTCACCCAGTCACCCTCTCACCCAGTCACCCTCCCACCTACTCACCCTCCCACCTACTCACCCTCCCACCTACTCACCCTCCCACATACTCACCCTCCCACATACTCACCCTCCCACATACTCACCCTCCCACATACTCACCCTCCCACATAATCACCTACTCACCCTCCCACCTACTCACCCTCTCACCTACTCATTCTCCCACCTAATCACCCTCCCACCTACTCACCCTCCCACCTTCTCACCCTCCCACCTACTCACCTACTCACCCTCCCACCTACTCACTTACTCACTCTCCCACCTTCTCACCCTCCCACCTACTCACCTACTCACCCTCCCACCTACTCACCTACTCACCCTCCCACCTACTCACCCTCCCACCTACTCACCTACTCACCCACTCACCCAGTCACCCCCCACCCTCTCACCCAGTTACCCTCCCACCTACTCACCCTCCCACCTACTCACCCTCCCACCTACTCACCTACTCACCCTCCCACCCACTCACCCAGTCACCCCCCACCCTCTCACCCAGTTACCCTCCCACCTACTCACCCTCCCACCTACTCACCCTCCCACCTACTCACCTACTCACCCTCCCACCTACTCACCTACTCACCCTCCCACCTACTCACCTACTCACCCTCCCACCTACTCACCCTCCCACCTACTCACCTACTCACCCACTCACCCAGTCACCCCCCACCCTCTCACCCAGTTACCCTCCCACCTACTCACCCTCCCACCTACTCACCCTCCCACCTACTCACCTACTCACCCTCCCACCTACTCACCTACTCACCCTCCCACCTACTCACCTACTCACCCTCCAACCTACTCACCCTCCCACCTACTCACCCTCCCACCTACTCACCCTCCCACCTACTCACCCTCCCACCTACTCACCCTCTTACCTACTCACCTACTCACCCTCAAACCTACTCACCTACTCATCCTCCCACCTACTCACCCAGTCACCCCCCACCTTATCACCCAGTCACCCTCTCACCCAGTCACCCTCTCACCCAGACACCCTCTCACACAGTCACCCTCCCACCTACTCACCCTCCCACCTACTCACCCTCCCACCTACTCACCCTCCCACCTACTCACCCTCCCACCTACTCACCCTCTCACCTACTCACCCTCCCACCTACACACCTACTCACCCTCCCAACTACTCACCCAGTCACCCCCCCACCCTCTCAACCAGTCACCCTCTCACTTACTCACCCTCCCACTACTCACCCTCCCACCTACTCACCCTCCCACCTACTCACCTACTCACCCTCCCACCTACTCACCTACTCACCCTCCCACCTACTCACTCAGTCACACCCCACACTTTCACCCAGTCACCCTCTCACCCAGTCACCCTCTCACCCAGTCACCCTCCCACCTACTCACCCTCCCACCTACTCACCCTCCCACCTACTCACCCTCCCACCTATTCACCCTCCCACCTACTCACCCTCCCACCTACTCACCCTCCCACCTACTCACTCTCCCACCTACTCACCCTCCCACCTACTCACCTACTCACCCTCCCACCTACTCACCTACTCACCCTCCCACCTACTCACCCTCCCAAATACTCACCCTCCCAAATACTCACCCTCCCACCTACTCACTCTCCCACCTACTCACTCTCCCACCTACTCACCCTCCCACCTACTCACCCTCCCACCTACTAACCTACTCACCTTCCCACCTACTCACCTACTCACCCTCCCACCTACACACCTACTCACCCTCCCACCTACTCACCCAGTCACCCCCCCACCCTCTCACCCAGTCACCCTCCCACTTACTCACCCTCCCACCTACTCACCCTCCCACCTACTCACCCTCCCACCTACTCACCCTCCCACCTACTCACACTCCCACCTACTCACCCTCCCACCTACTCACCCTCCCACCTACTCACCCTCCTACATACTCACACAGTCACCCCCACACCCTCTCACCACCCCAACCTCTCACCCTTCCACCTACTCACCTTCTCACCCTCCCACCTACTCACCTTCTCACCCTCCCACCTACTCACCCTCCCATCTACTCACCTACTCACCCTCCCACCTACTCACCCTCCCACCTACTCACCTACTCACCCTCCCTCCTACTCAACCTCCCACCTACTCACCCTCTCACCTACTCACTGAGTCACCCCGCCACCCTCTCACCCAGTCACCCTCTCACCCAGTCACCCTCTCACCCAGTCACCCCCTCACCCAGTCACCCTCCCACCTACTCACCCTCCCACCTACTCTCCCTCCCACCTACTCACCCTCCCACATACTCACCCTCCCACATGCTCACCCTCCCACATAATCACCTACTCACCCTCCCACCTACTCACCCCCCACCTACTCACCTACTAACCCTCCCACCTACTCAACCTCCCACCTACTCACCCTCTCACCTACTCACCCTCCCACCTACTCATCTACTCACCCTCCCACCTACTCATCCTCCCACCTACTCATCCTCCCACCTACTCACCCTCCCACCTACTCACCCACCCACCTACTCACCCTCCCACCTACTCACCCTCCCACCTACTCACCTACTCACCTACTCACCGTCCCACCTACTCACCAACTCACCATCCCACCTACTCACCTACTCACCCTCCCACATACTCACCCTCCCACCTACTCACCCTCCAACCTACTAACCCAGTCACCCCCACCCTCTCACCCTCCCACCTACTCACCCTCCCACCTACTCACCCTCCCACCTACTCACCCTCCCACCTACTCACCTACTCACCCTCCCACCTAATCACCTACTCACCCTCCCACCTACTCACCCTCCCACCTACTCACCCTCCCACCTACTCACCCTCCCACCTACTCACCTACTCACCCTCCCACCTACTCACCCTCCCACCTACTCACCCTCCCACATACTCACCCTCCCACCATTCTCACCCTCCCACCTACTCACCCTCCCACCTACTCACCCTCCCACCTACTCACCTACTCACCGTCCCACCTACTCACCCAGTCACACCCCACACTTTCACCCAGTCACCCTTTCACCCAGTCACCCTCTCACCCAGTCACCCTCCCACCTACTCACCCTCCCACCTACTCACCCTCCCACCTACTCACCTACTCACCTTCCCACCTACTCACCCTCCCACCTACTCACTTACTCACCTTCCCACCTACTCACCTACTCACCCTCCCACCTACACGCCTACTCACCCTCCCACCTACTCACCCAGTCACCCCCCCACCCTCTCACCCAGTCACCCTCCCACTTACTCACCCTCCCACCTACTCGCCCTCCCACCTACTCACACTCCCACCTACTCACCCTCCCACCTAATCACCTACTCACCCTCCCACCTTCTCACCCTCCCACCTACTCACCCTCCCACCTACTCACCCTCCCACCTACTCACCTACTCACCCTCCCACCTACTCACCCTCCCACCTACTCACCCTCCCACCTACTCACCCTCCCACATACTCACCCTCCCACCATTCTCACCCTCCCACCTACTCACCCTCCCACCTACTCACCCTCCCACCTACTCACCCTCCCACCTACTCACCTACTCACCCTCCCACCTACTCACCTACTCACCCTCCCACCTACTCACCCTCCCACCTACTCACCTACTCACCCTCCCACCTACTCACCCTCCCACAGACTCACCTACTCACCCTCCCACCTACTCACCCTCCCACATACTCACCCTCCCACATACTCACCTACTCACCCTCCCACCTACTCACCCTCCCAACTACTCACCCAGTCACCCCCCACCCTCTCACCCAGTCACCCTCTCACCCAGTCACCCTCTCACCCAGTCACCCTCTCACCCAGTCACCCTCTCACTCAGTCACCCTCTCACCTACTCACCCTCCCACCTACTCACCCTCCCACCTACTCACCCTCCCAACTACTCACCCTCCCACCTACTCACCCTCCCACCTACTCACCCTCCCAGCTATTCTCACCCTCCCACCTACTCACCTACTCAATCTCCCACCTACTCACCCTCCCACCTACTCACCTACTCACCCTCCCACCTACTCACCTACTCACCCTCCCACCTACTCACCCTCCCAAATACTCACCCTCCCACCTACTCACTCTCCCACCTACTCACCCTCCCACCTACTCACCTACTCACCTTCCCACCTACTCACCCTCCCACCTACTCACCTACTCACCTTCCCACCTACTCACCTACTCACCCTCCCACCTACACACCTACTCACCCTCCCACCTACTCACCCTGTCACCCCCCCACCCTCTCACCCAGTCACCCTCCCACTTACTCACCCTCCCACCTACTCGCCCGCCCACCTACTCACACTCCCACCTACTCACCCTCCCACCTACTCACCTACTCACCCTCCCACCTCCTCACCTACTCACCCTCCCACCTACTCACCCTCCTACATACTCACACAGTCACCCCCACACCCTCTCACCACCCCAACCTCTCACCCTCCCACCTACTCACCTTCTCACCCTCCCACCTACTCACCCTCCCACCTACTCACCTACTCACCCTCCCACCTACTCACCCTCCCACCTACTCACCTACTCACCCTCCCTCCTACTCAACCTCCCACCTACTCACCCTCTCACCTACTCACCGAGTCACCCCCCCACCCTCTCACCCAGTCACCCTCTCACCCAGTCACCCTCCCACCTACTCACCCTCCCACCTACTCACCCTCCCACCTACTCACCCTCCCACCTACTCACCCTCCCACATACTCACCCTCCCACATAATCACCTACTCACCCTCCCACCTACTCACCCTCTCACCTACTCATTGTCCCACCTTCTCACCCTCCCACCTACTCACCTACTCACCCTCCCACCTACTCACTTACTCACCCTCCCACCTTCTCACCCTCCCACCTACTCACCTACTCACCCTCCCACCTACTCACCTACTCACCCTCCCACCTACTCACCCTCCCACCTAATCACCTACTCACCCTCCCACCTACTCACCTACTCACCCACTCACCCAGTCACCCCCCCACCCTCTCACCCAGTTACCCTCCCACCTACTCACCCACCCACCTACTCACCTACTCACCCTCCCACCTACTCACCTACTCACCCTCCCACCTACTCACCTACTCACCCTCCCACCTACTCACCTACTCACCCTCCCACCTACTCACCTACTCACCCTCCCACTTACTCACCCTCCAACCTACTCAACCAGTCACCCCCCACCCTCTCACCCCCCCACCCTCTCACCCCCCCACCCTCTCACCCCCCCACCCTCCCACCTACTCACCCTCCCACCTACTCACCCTCCCACCTACTCACCTACTCACCCTCCCACCTACTCACCCTCCCACCTACTCACTCTCTTACCTACTCACCTACTCACCCTCAAACCTACTCACCTACTCACCCTCCCACCTACTCACCCTCCGACCTACTCACCCAGTCACCCCCCACCTTCTCACCCAGTCACCCTCTCACCCAGTCACCCTCTCACCCAGTCACCCTCTCACCCAGACACCCTCTCACACAGTCACCCTCCCACCTACTCACACTCCCACCTACTCACCCTCCCACCTACTAACCCTCCCACCTACTCACCCTCTCACCTACTCACCCTCCCACCTACACACCTACTCACCCTCCCAACTACTCACCCAGTCACCCCCCCACCCTCTCAACCAGTCACCCTCTCACTTACTCACCCTCCCACTACTCACCCTCCCACCTACTCACCCTCCCACCTACTCACCCTCCCACCTACTCACCTACTCACCCTCCCACCTACTCACCCAGTCACCCCCCCACGCTCTCACCCCCCCCAACCTCTCACCCTCCCACCTACTCACCTACTCACCCTCCCACCTACTCACCCTCCCACCTACTCACCTACTCACCCTCCCACCTACTCACCCTCCCACAGACTCACCTACTCACCCTCCCACCTACTCACCCTCCCACATACTCACCCTCCCACATACTCACCTACTCACCCTCCCACCTACTCACCCTCCCAACTACTCACCCAGTCACCCCCCACCCTCTCACCCAGTCACCCTCTCACCCAGTCACCCTCTCACCCAGTCACCCTCTCACCCAGTCACCCTCTCACCCAGTCACCCTCTCACTCAGTCACCCTCCCACCTACTCACCCTCCCACCTACTCACCCTCCCACCTACTCACCCTCCCACCTACTCACCTACTCACCCTCCCACCTACTCACCCTCCCATATACACACCCTCCCACCTACTCACCCTCCCACCTACTCACCCTCCCACCTACTCACCCTCCCACCTACTCACCCTCCCACCTACTCACCCTCCCACCTACTAACCCTCCCACCTACTCACCTACTCACCATCCCACCTACTCACCTACTCACCCTCCCACCTACTCACCTACTCACCCTCCCACCTACTCACCCTCCCACCTACTCACCTACTCACTCTCCCACCTTCTCACCCAGTCACCCCCCCACCCTCTCACCCAGTAAACCCTCCCACCTACTCACCTTCTCACCCTCCCACCTACTCACCTACTCAACCTCCCACCTACTCACCCTCTCACCCAGTCACCCTCCCACCTACTCACCCTCCCACCTACTCACCCTCTCACCTACTCACCCTCCCACCTACTCAACTACTCACCCTCCCACCTACTCACCCTCCCACCTACTCACCCTCCCACCTACTCACCCTCCCACCTACTCACCCTCCCACCTACTCACCCTCCCTCCTACTCACCTACTCACCCTCCCACTTACTCACCCTCCGCCCTTCTCATCCAGTCACCCCCCCACCCTCTCACCCAGTCACCCTCACACCTACTCACCCTCCCACCTACTCACCCTCCCACCTACTCACCCTCCCACCTTCTCACCCTCCCACCTACTCACCCTCCCACCTACTCACCTACTCACCCTCCCACCTACTCACCTACTCAACCTCCCACCTACTCACCCTCCCACCTACTCACCCTCCCACCTACTCACCTACTCACCCTCCCACTTACTCACCCTCCAACCTACTCAACCAGTCACCCCCCACCCTCTCACCCCCCCACCCTCTCACCCCCCCACCCTCTCACCCCCCCACCCTCCCACCTACTCACCCTCCCACCTACTCACCCTCCCACCTACTCACCTACTCACCCTCCCACCTACTCACCCTCCCACCTACTCACTCTCTTACCTACTCACCTACTCACCCTCAAACCTACTCACCTACTCACCCTCCCACCTACTCACCCTCCGACCTACTCACCCAGTCACCCCCCACCTTCTCACCCAGTCACCCTCTCACCCAGTCACCCTCTCACCCAGTCACCCTCTCACCCAGTCACCCTCTCACCCAGACACCCTCTCACACAGTCACCCTCCCACCTACTCACACTCCCACCTACTCACCCTCCCACCTACTCACCCTCCCACCTACTCACCCTCTCACCTACTCACCCTCCCACCTACACACCTACTCACCCTCCCAACTACTCACCCAGTCACCCCCCCACCCTCTCAACCAGTCACCCTCTCACTTACTCACCCTCCCACCTACTCACCCTCCCACCTACTCACCCTCCCACCTACTCACCTACTCACCCTCCCACCTACTCACCTACTCACCCTCCCACCTACTCACCCAGTCACCCCCCCCACGCTCTCACCCCCCCCAACCTCTCACCCTCCCACCTACTCACCTACTCACCCTCCCACCTACTCACCCTCCCACCTACTCACCTACTCACCCTCCCACCTACTCACCCTCCCACAGACTCACCTACTCACCCTCCCACCTACTCACCCTCCCACATACTCACCCTCCCACATACTCACCTACTCACCCTCCCACCTACTCACCCTCCCAACTACTCACCCAGTCACCCCCCACCCTCTCACCCAGTCACCCTCTCACCCAGTCACCCTCTCACCCAGTCACCCTCTCACCCAGTCACCCTCTCACTCAGTCACCCTCTCACCTACTCACCCTCCCACCTACTCACCCTCCCACCTACTCACCCTCCCACCTACTCACCTACTCACCCTCCCACCTACTCACCCTCCCATATACACACCCTCCCACCTACTCACCCTCCCACCTACTCACCCTCCCACCTACTCACCCTCCCACCTACTCACCCTCCCACCTACTCACCCTCCCACCTACTAACCCTCCCACCTACTCACCTACTCACCATCCCACCTACTCACCTACTCACCCTCCCACCTACTCACCTACTCACCCTCCCACCTACTCACCCTCCCACCTACTCACCTACTCACTCTCCCACCTTCTCACCCAGTCACCCCCCCCACCCTCTCACCCAGTAAACCCTCCCACCTACTCAACTTCTCACCCTCCCACCTACTCACCTACTCAACCTCCCACCTACTCACCCTCTCACCCAGTCACCCTCCCACCTACTCACCCTCCCACCTACTCACCCTCTCACCTACTCACCCTCCCACCTACTCAACTACTCACCCTCCCACCTACTCACCCTCCCACCTACTCACCCTCCCACCTACTCACCCTCCCACCTACTCACCCTCCCACCTACTCACCCTCCCACCTACTCACCCTCCCACCTACTCACCCTCCCTCCTACTCACCTACTCACCCTCCCACTTACTCACCCTCCGCCCTTCTCATCCAGTCACCCCCCCACCCTCTCACCCAGTCACCCTCACACCTACTCACCCTCCCACCTACTCACCCTCCCACCTACTCACCCTCCCACCTTCTCACCCTCCCACCTACTCACCCTCCCACCTACTCACCTACTCACCCTCCCACCTACTCACCTACTCAACCTCCCACCTACTCACCCTCCCACCTACTCACCCTCCCACCTACTCACCCTCCCACCTACTCACCCCCCCACCCTCTCACCCTCCCACCTACTCACCCTCCCACCTACTCACCTACTCATCCTCCCACCTACTCACCTACTTACCCTCCCACCTACTCACCCTACAACCTACTCACATACTCACCCTCCCACCTACTCACGTACTCACACTTCCACCTACTCACCCTCCCACCTACTCACCCAGTCACCCCCCACCTACTCACCCAGTCACCCCCCCACCTTCTCACCCAGTCACCCTCTTACACAGTCACCCTCTCACACAGTCACCCTCTCACACAGTCACCCTCTCACACAGTCACCCTCTCACACAGTCACCCTCTCACACAGTCACCCTCTCACACAGTCACCCTCTCACACAGTCACCCTCTCACACAGTCACCCTCCCACCTACTCACCCTCCCACCTTTTCACCTATTCACCCTCCCACCTACTCACCCTCCCACCTACTCACACTCCCACCTACTCACCCTCCCAACTACTCACCCTCCCACCTACTCACCCTCCCACCTACTCACCTACTCACCCTCCCACCTACTCACCAAGTCACTCCCACCCTCTCACCCAGTCACCCTCCCACCTACTCACCCTCCCACCTACTCACCCTCCCACCTACTCACCCTCCCACCTACTCACCCTCCCACGTACACACCTACTCACCCTCCCACCTACTCACCTACTCACCCTCCCACCTACTCACCCAGTCACCCCCCACCCTCTCACCCCCCAACCTCTCACCCTCCCACCTACTCACCCTCCCACCTACTCACCCTCCCACCTACTCACCCTCCCACCTACTCACCCTCCCACCTACTCACCTACTCACCCTCCCACCTACTCACCCTCCCACCTACTCACCTACTCACCCTCCCACCTACTCACCTACTCACCCTCCCACCTACTCACCCTCCCAAATACTCACCCTCCCACCTACTCACCCTCCCACCTACTCACCCTCCCACCTACTCACCTACTCACCCTCCCACCTACTCACCTACTCACCTTCCCACCTACTCACCTACTCACCCTCCCACCTACACACCTACTCACCCTCCCACCTACTCATCCAGTCACCCCCCACCCTCTCACCCAGTCACCCTCCCACTTTCTCACCCTCCCAGCTACTCACCCTAACAACTACTCACACTCCCACCTACTCACCCTCCCACCTACTCACCTGCTCACCCTCCCACCTACTCACCTACTCACCCTCCCACCTACTCACCCCCCCACCTACTCACCCAGTCACCCCCCACCCTCTCACCCCAAACCTCTCACCCTCCCACCTACTCACCTACTCACCCTCCCACCTACTCACCCTCCCACCTACTCAACCTCCCACCTACTCACCTACTCACCCTCCCACCTACTCACCCTCCCACCTACTCACCCTCCCACCTACTCACCTACTCACCCTCCCACCTACTCACCTACTCACCCTCCCACCTACTCACCCTCCCAAATACTCACCCTCCCACCTACTCACTCTCCCACCTACTCAACCTCCCACCTACTCACCTACTCACCTTCCCACCTACTCACCCTCCCACGTACTCACCTACTCACCCTCCCACCTACTCACCTACTCACCCTCCCACCTACTCACCCCCCCACCTACTCACCCAGTCACCCCCCACCCTCTCACCCCAAACCTCTCACCCTCCCACCTACTCACCTACTCACCCTCCCACCTACTCACCCTCCCACCTACTCAACCTCCCACCTACTCACCTACTCACCCTCCCACCTACTCACCCTCCCACCTACTCACCCTCCCACCTACTCACCTACTCACCCTCCCACCTACTCACCTACTCACACCCTCCCACCTACTCACCCTCCCAAATACTCACCCTCCCACCTACTCACCCTCCCACCTACTCACCTACTCACCCTCCCACATATTCACCCTCCCACCTACTCACCTTCCCACCTACTCACCTACTCACCCTCCCACCTACACACCTACTCACCCTTCCACCTACTCATCCAGTCACCCCCCACCCTCTCACCCAGTCACCCTCCCACTTTCTCACCCTCCCAGCTAATCACCCTAACAACTACTCACACTCCCACCTACTCACCCTCCCACCTACTCACCTACTCACCCTCCCGCCTACTCACCTACTCACCCTCCCACCTACTCACCCTCCCACATACTCACCCAGTCACCCCCACACTCTCTCACCACCCCAACCTCTCACCCTCCCACCTACTCGCCTTCTCACCCTCCCACCTACTCACCCTCCCACCTACCCACCCTCCCACCTACTCACCTTCTCACCCTCCCACCTACTCACATACTCACCCTTCCACCTACTCACCCTCCCACCTACTCACCCAGTCACCCCCCCACCTTCTCACCCTGTCACCCTCTCACACAGTCACCCTCTCACACAGTTACCCTCCCACCTACTCACCCTCCCACCTACTCACCCACCCACCTACTCACCCTCCCACCTACTCACCCTCCCACCTACTCACCTACTCACCCTCCCACCTACTCACCCTCCCACCTACTCACCCTCCCACCTACTCACCCAGTCACCCCCCACCCTCTCACCCCCCAACCTCTCACCCTCCCACCTACTCACCTACTCACCCTCCCACCTACTCACCCTCCCACCTACTCACCTACTCACCCTCCCACCTACTCACCCTCCCACCTACTCACCCAGTCACCCCCCACCCTCTCACCCCCCAACCTCTCACCCTCCCACCTACTCACCTGCTCACCCTCCCACCTACTCACCCTCCCACCTACTCACCCTCCCACCTACTCACCCTCCCACCTACTCACCCTCCCACCTACTCACCTACTCACCCTCCCACATACTCACCCTCCCACCTACTCATCTACTCACCTTCCCACCTACTCACCTACTTACCCTCCCACCTACACACCTACTCACCCTCCCACCTACTCATCCAGTCACCCCCCACCCTCTCACCCAGTCACCCTCCCACTTTCTCACCCTCCCAGCTACTCACCATAACAACTACTCACACTCCCACCTACTCACCCTCCCACCTACTCACCTACTCACCCTCCCACCTACTCACCCTCCCACATACTCACCCAGTCACCCCCACACTCTCTCACCACCCCAACCTCTCACCCTCCCACCTACTCGCCTTCTCACCCTCCCACCTACTCACCCTCACACCTACTCACCTTCTCACCCTCCCACCTACTCACCCTCCCACCTACCCACCCTCCCACCTACTCACCTACTCACCCTCCCACCTACTCACCTACTCACCCTCCCACCTACTCACCCTCCCACATACTCACCCAGTCACCCCCACACTCTCTCACCACCTCAACCTCTCACCCTCCCACCTACTCGCCTTCTCACCCTCCCACCTACTCACCCTCCCACCTACTCACCTACTCACCCTCCCACCTACTCACCTACTCACCCTCCCACCTACTCACCCTCCCACCTACTCACCTACTCACCCTCCCACCTACTCAACCTCCCACCTACTCACCCTCCCACCTACTCACCGAATCACCCCCCCACCCTCTCACCCAGTCACCCTCTTACCCAGTCACCCTCCCACCTACTCATCCTCCCATCTACTCACCCTCCCACCTACTCACCCTCCCACATACTCACCCTCCCACATACTCACCCTCCCACATACTCACCCTCCCACATACTCACCTGCTCACCCTCCCACCTACTCACCCTCCCACCTACTCACCCTCCCACCTACTCATTCTCCCACCTACTCACCCTCCCACCTACTCACCCTCCCACGTACTCACCCTCCCACCTACTCACCTTCTCACCCTCCCACCTACTCACTTACTCACCCTCCCACCTTCTCACCCTCCAACCTACTCACCTACTCACCCTCCCACCTACTCACCTACTCACCCTCCCACCTACTCACCATCCCACCTAATCACCTACTCACCCTCCCACCTACTCACCTACTCACCATCCCACCTACTCACCTACTCAACCTCCCACCTACTCACCTACTCACCCTCCCACCTACTCACCTAATCACACTCTCACCTACTCACCCTCCCACCTACTCACCCTCCCACATACTCACCCTCCCACCTACTCATTCTCCCACCTACTCACCCTCCCACCTACTCACCCTCCCACGTACTCACCCTCCCACCTACTCACCTACTCACCCTCCCACCTACTCACTTACTCACCCTCCCACCTTCTCACCCTCCCACCTACTCACCTACTCACCCTCCCACCTACTCACCTACTCACACTCCCACCTACTCACCATCCCACCTAATCACCTACTCACCCTCCCACCTACTCACCTACTCACCATCCCACCTACTCACCTACTCAACCTCCCACCTACTCACCTACTCACCCTCCCACCTACTCACCTACTCACACTCTCACCTACTCACCCTCCCACCTACTCACCCTCACACCTACTCACCTACTCACCCTCCCACCTACTCACCTACTCACACTCCCACCTACTCACACTCCCACCTACTCAACCAGTCACACCCACCCTCTCACCCAGTCAACCTTCACCCAGTCACCCTCTCACCTACTCACCCTCCCACCTACTCACCCTCCCACCTACTCACCCTCCCACCTACTCACCCTCCCACCTACTCTCACCCTCCCACCTACTCACCTACTCAACCTCCCACCTACTCACGTACTCACCATCCCACCTACTCACCCTTCCACCTACTCTCACCCTCCCACCTACTCACCTACTCACCCTCCCACCTTCTCACCCTCCACCTACTCACCCTCCCACCTACTCACCCTCCAACCTACTCACCCTCCCACCTACTCACCTACTCACCCTCCCACCTACTCACCATCCCACCTACTCACCTAATCACCTACTCACCCTCCCACCTACTCACCCTCCCACCTACTCACCCTCCCACCTACTCACCCTCCCACATACTCACCCTCCCACATACTCACCTACTCACCCTCCCACCTACTCACCCTCCCACCTACTCAACCTCCCACCTACTCACCCTCTCACCTACTCACCCTCCCACCTACTCACCCTCCCACCTACTCACCCTCCCCACCTACTCACCCTCCCACCTACTCACCCTCCCACCTACTCACCCTCCCACCTACTCACCCTCCCACCTACTCACCCTCCCACCTACTCACCCTCCCACCTACTCACCTACTCACCCTCCCACCTACTCACCTACTCACCTACTCACCCTCCCACCTACTCACCCTCCCACCTACTCACCCTCTCACCTACTCACCCTCCCACCTACGCACCCTCCCACCTACTCACCCTCCCACCTACTCACCTACTCACCCTCCCACCTACTCACCCTCCCCCCTACTCACCCTCCAACCTACTCACCCTCCCACCTACTCACCCTCACACCTACTCACCCTCCCACCTACTCACCCTCCCACCTACTCACCTACTCACCCTCCCACCTACTCACCTACTCACCCACCCACCTACTCACCTACTCACCCTCCCACTTACTCACCTACTCACACTCCCACCTACTCACCCTCCCACTTACTCACCCTCCAACCTACTCACCTAGTCACCCCCCACCCTCTCACCCCCCACCCTCTCACCCCCCACCCTCTCACCCTCCCACCTACTCACCTACTCACCCTCCCACCTACTCACCCTTCCACCTACTCACCTACTCACCCTCCCACCTACTCACCCTCCCACCTACTCACCCTCCCACCTACTCACCCTCCCACCTACTCACCTATTCACCCTCCCACCTACTCACCCTCCCACCTACTCCCCCTCCCACCTACTCACCCTCCCACCTTCTCACCCTCCCACTTACTCACCCTCCCATCTACTCACCTACTCACCTTCCCACCTACTCACCTACTTACCCTCCCATCTACACACCTACTCACTCTCCCAACTACTCACCCAGTCACCCCCCCACCCTCTCCACCAGTCACCCTCTCATTTTCTCACCCTCCCACCTACTCACCCTCCCACCTACTCACCCTCCCACCTACTCACCTACTCACCCTCCCACCTACTCACACTCCCACCTACTCACCCAGTCACCCCCCCACGCTCTCAGCCCCCAACCTCTCACCCTCCCACCTATTCACCTACTCACCCTCCCACCTACTCACCCTCCCACCTACTCACCTACTCATCCTCCCACCTACTCACCCTCCCACCTACTCACCTACTCACCCTCCCACCTACTCACCTACTCACCCTCCCACCTACTCACCCTCCCACCTACTCATCTCCCACCTACTCACCTACTCACCCTCCCACCTACTCACCCTCCCAACTACTCACCCTCCCACCTACTCACCCTCCCACCTACACACCCTCCCACCTACTCACCCTCCCACCTACTCACCCTCCCACCTACTCACCCTCCCACCTACTCACCCTCCCACCTACTCACCCTCCCACCTACTCACCCTCCCACCTACTCACCCTCCCACCTACTCACCTACTCAACTTCCCACCTACTCACCCTCCCACCTACTCACCTACTCACCCTCCCACCTCCTCACCCAGTCACCCCCCCCCACCCTCTCACCCAGTCACCCTCCCACCTACTTACCCTCCCACCTACTCACCCTCTCACCTACTCACCCTCTCACCTACTCACCCTCCCACCTACTCACCCTCCCACCTACTCAACCTCCCACCTACTCAACCTCCCACCTACTCAACCTCCCACCTACTCAACCTCCCACCTACTCACCTTCTCACTCTCCCACATTCTCACCCAGTCACCCCCCCACCCTCTCACCCAGTAAACCCTCCCACCTACTCACCTTCTCACCCTCCCACCTACTCACCTACTCAACCTCCCACCTACTCACCCTCTCACCCAGTCACCCTCCCACCTACTCACCCTCCCACCTACTCACCTTCTCACCCTCCAACCGACTCACATACTCACCCTCCCACCTACTCACCTACTCACCTACTCACCCTCCCACCTACTCACCCTCCCACCTACTCACCCTCCCACCTACTCACCAACTCACCCTCCCACCTACTCACCCTCCCACCTACTCACCCTCCGCCCTACTCACCCAGTCACCCCCACACCTACTCACCCTCCCACCTACTCGCCCTCCCACCTACTTGCCCTCCCACCTACTCACCCTCCCACCTACTCACCCTCCCACCTACTCACCCTCCCACCTACTCACCTACTCACCCTCCCATCTACTCACCTACTCACCCTACACACCTACTCAACCTCCCACCTACTCACCTACTCACCCTCCCACCTACTCACCCTCCCACCTACTCACCCTCCAACCTACTCACCCAGTCACACCCCTACCCTCTCACGCCCCCACCCTCTCACCCTCCAACCTACTCACCTACTCACCCTCCCACCTACTCACCCTCCCACCTACTCACCCTCCCACCTACTCACCCTCCCACCTACTCACCCTCCCACCTACTCACCCTCCCACCTACTCACCCTCCCACCTACTCACCTACTCACCCTCCCACCTACTCACCTACTCACCCTCCCACCTACTCACCCTCCCACCTACTCACCCTCCCACCTACTCACCCTCCCACCTACTCACCCTCCCACCTACTCACCCAGTCACCCCCCCACCTTCTCACCGAGTCACCCTCTCACCCAGTCACCCTCTCACACAGTCACCCTCTCACACAGTCACCCTCTCACACAGTCACCCTCCCACCTACTCACCCTCCCACCTACTCACCCTCCCACCTACTCACCCTCCCACCTACTCACCCTCCCACCTACTCACCCTCCCACCTACTCACCCTCCCACCTACTCACCCTCCCACCTACTCACCTACTCACCCTCCCACCTACTCACCCTCCCACTATCTCACACTCCCACCTACTCACCCTCCCACCTACTCACCCTCCCACCTACTCACCTTACCACCTCCTCACCTACTCACCCTCCCACCTACTCACCTACTCACCCTCCCACCTACTCACCCAGTCACCCCCACCCTCTCACCCAGTCACCCTCCCACTTACTCACCCTCCCACCTACTCACCCTCCCACCTACTCACCTACTCACCCTCCCACCTACTCACCCTCCCACCTACTCACCCTCCCACCTACTCACCCTCCCACCTACTCACCCTCCCACCTACTCACCCTCCCACCTACTCACCTACTCACCCTCCCACCTACTCACCCTCCCAACTACTCACCCTCCCACCTACTCACCCTCCCACCTACTCACCCTCCCATCTACACACCCTCCCACCTACTCACCCTCCCACCTACTCACCCTCCCACCTACTCACCCTCCCACCTACTCACCCTCCCACCTACTCACCCTCCCATCTACTCACCTACTCACCCTACACACCTACTCAACCTCCCACCTACTCACCTACTCACCCTCCCACCTACTCACCCTCCCACCTACTCACCCTCCAACCTACTCACCCAGTCACACCCCTACCCTCTCACGCCCCCACCCTCTCACCCTCCAACCTACTCACCTACTCACCCTCCCACCTACTCACCCTCCCACCTACTCACCCTCCCACCTACTCACCCTCCCACCTACTCACCCTCCCACCTACTCACCCTCCCACCTACTCACCCTCCCACCTACTCACCTACTCACCCTCCCACCTACTCACCTACTCACCCTCCCACCTACTCACCCTCCCACCTACTCACCCTCCCACCTACTCACCCTCCCACCTACTCACCCTCCCACCTACTCACCCAGTCACCCCCCCACCTTCTCACCGAGTCACCCTCTCACCCAGTCACCCTCTCACACAGTCACCCTCTCACACAGTCACCCTCTCACACAGTCACCCTCCCACCTACTCACCCTCCCACCTACTCACCCTCCCACCTACTCACCCTCCCACCTACTCACCCTCCCACCTACTCACCCTCCCACCTACTCACCCTCCCACCTACTCACCTACTCACCCTCCCACCTACTCACCCTCCCACTATCTCACACTCCCACCTACTCACCCTCCCACCTACTCACCCTCCCACCTACTCACCTTACCACCTCCTCACCTACTCACCCTCCCACCTACTCACCTACTCACCCTCCCACCTACTCACCCAGTCACCCCCACCCTCTCACCCAGTCACCCTCCCACTTACTCACCCTCCCACCTACTCACCCTCCCACCTACTCACCTACTCACCCTCCCACCTACTCACCCTCCCACCTACTCACCCTCCCACCTACTCACCCTCCCACCTACTCACCCTCCCACCTACTCACCCTCCCACCTACTCACCTACTCACCCTCCCACCTACTCACCCTCCCAACTACTCACCCTCCCACCTACTCACCCTCCCACCTACTCACCCTCCCATCTACACACCCTCCCACCTACTCACCCTCCCACCTACTCACCCTCCCACCTACTCACCCTCCCACCTACTCACCCTCCCACCTACTCACCCTCCCACCTACTCACCCTCCCACCTACTCACCCTCCCACCTACTCACCTACTCACCCTCCCAACTACTCACCCTCCCACCTACTCACCTACTCACCCTCCCACCTACTCACCCTCCCACCTACTCACCTACTCACCCTCCCACCTACTCACCCTCCCAACTACTCACCCTCCCAACTACTCACCCTCCCACCTACTCACCCTCCCATCTAAACACCCTCCCACCTACTCGCCCTCCCACCTACTCACCCTCCCACCTACTCACCCTCCCACCTACTCACCCTCCCACCTACTCACCTACTCACCCTACACACCTACTCAACCTCCCACCTACTCACCTACTCACCCTCCCACCTACTCACCCTCCCACCTACTCACCCTCCAACCTACTCACCCAGTCACACCCCTACCCTCTCACCCCCCACCCTCTCACCCTCCAACCTACTCACCTACTCACCCTCCCACCTACTCACCTACTCACCCTCCCACCTACTCACCCTCCCACCTACTCACCCTCCCACCTACTCACCCTCCCACCTACTCACCTACTCACCCTCCCACCTACTCACCTACTCACCCTCCCACCTACTCACCCTCCCACCTACTCACCCTCCCACCTACTCACCCTCCCACCTACTCACCCTCCCACCTACTCACCTACTCACCCTCCCACCTACTCACCTACTCACCCTCCCACCTACTCACCCTCCCACCTACTCACCCTCCCACCTACTCACCTACTCACCCTCCCACCTACTCACCTACTCACCCTCCCACCTACTCACCCTCCCACCTACTCACCCTCCCACCTACTCACCCTCCCACCTACTCACCCAGTCACCCCCCCACCTTCTCACCGTGTCACCCTCTCACCCAGTCACCCTCTCACACAGTCACCCTCTCACACAGTCACCCTCTCACACAGTCACCCTCCCACCTACTCACCCTCACACCTACTCACCCTCCCACCTACTCACCCTCCCACCTACTCACCCTCCCACCTACTCACCCTCCCACCTACTCACCCTCCCACCTACTCACCCTCCCACCTACTCACCTACTCACCCTCCCACCTACTCACCCTCCCACCTTCTCACACTCCCACCTTCTCACACTCCCACCTACTCAACCTCCCACCTACTCACCCTCCCACCTACTCACCTTACCACCTCCTCACCTACTCACCATCCCACCTACTCACCCTCCCACCTACTCACCCAGTCACCCCCACCCTCTAACCCAGTCACCCTCCCACTTACTCACCCTCCCACCTACTCACCCTCCCACCTACTCACTCTCCCACCTACTCACCCTCCCACCTACTCACCCTCCCACGTACTCACCTACTCACCCTCCCACCTACTCACCTACTCACCCTCCCACCTACTCACCCTCCCACCTACTCACCCAGTCACCCCCCCAACCTCTCACCCTCCCACCTACTCACCTACTTACCCTCCCACCTACTCACCCTCCCACCTACACACCTACTCACCCTCCCAACTACTCACCCTCCCACCTACTCACCTACTCACCCTCCCACCTACTCACCCTCCCACCTACTCACCCTCCCACCTACTCACCCTCCCACCTACTCACCTACTCACCCTCCCAACTACTCACCTACTCACCCTCCCACCTACTCACCCAGTCACCCCCCCACCCTCTCAACCAGTCACCCTCTCACCCAGTCACCCTCCCACCTACTCACCCTCCCACCTACTCACCCTCCCACCTATTCACCGTGCCACCTACTCACCCTCCCACCTACTCACCTACTCACCCTCCCACCTACTCACCCTCCCACCTACTCACCTACTCACCCTCCCACCTACTCACCTACTCACCCTCCCGCCTACTCACCCTCCCACCTACTCACCCTGTCACCCCCCACCCTCTCACCTTCTCACCCAGTCACCCCCCCACCCTCTCACCCAGTCAGCCAGTCACCCCCCTACCCTCTCACCCAGTCACCCCCCTACCCTCTCACCCAGTCACCCCCCATCCTCTCAACCAGTCACCCTCTCACAAAAGTCACCCTCCCACCCAGTCACCCTCCCACCCAGTCACCCTCCCACCCAGTCACCCTCCCACCCATTCACCCTCCCACCCAGTCACCCTCCCACCCAGTCACCATCCCAACCAGTTACCCTCTCACCCTCTCACCCAGTCACCCTCTCACCATCTCACCCTCCCACCTAGTCACCCTCCCATCCCCTACTCACACACTCACCCCCTACTCACACACTCACCCACCCGACTAGTCACACACTCACTTCTTAGTAGCAATTTACGCCTTTTTTTAAAAGTGGGGCTAGGGGCGGGACTAATGGCAGGCTGGGGGCGGAGCTAGGTGGCGAGTAGATTTTTTGGTTGGGCGAGTAGATTTTTGGGTGATTTGTCGAACACTGCACATACACACACACACGTTACCGCTTTACATGGAAGCGCCTAGCCACTTTATACACACACACACACACACACACTTTGTGTGTGCTCTACCGCTTGAAACAGATGCGCTGACGCTTAACGCGTGCGCTGCTGATTTACACGGACGGGCCTGGCTACTTTACACACACGAGAACTTGCTACCACTTTACGCAGACGTGCCACTTTACGGACATGTTGACATTTTACGCCGACACGCTGCCGCTTTACACGTGTGCTTACACGGACGCACAGACGCCATATTCTGCTTCACAAAGTTGCACTTAGTCAGCGAGTTTAACTGAATGTAATATAAAACAAATTAACTGGTCTATTTGCATGTGTAAAAGGGTTGTCATTTTCCCGTGCCCTATAAAAATGTGTTAGGCCACGCGAGAAGGGAGAAGACGGCAGCGAGAGACGATGCAACCGACAGGCTGCCCCCCCCCTCCTCCCAACACCGACAGGCCCCCCCCCCCTCCCTCCCAACACCGACAAGCTCTCCCCCCCTCCCTCCCAACACCAACAGGCTCTCCCCACCCCTCCTTCCCAACACCGACAGGCTCCCCCCCTCCCGTCCCTCCCAACACCGACAGGCTCTCCCCCCCTCCCTCCCAACACCGACAGGCTCTCCCTCCCTCCTAACACCGACAAGCTCCCCCTCCCTCCCAACACCGACAGGCTCCCCCTCCCTCCCTGCACCGACAGGCTCCCCCTCCCTCCCAACACCGACATACAGTACTTATAGTTCTCCGATGCACAATAAAGGGGAACTGTAACCTGACTGGGGCTCGTCCCTATATCCGCTCAACTCTACGAGGACTCAGGGCCTAACTGGGCCGGGGTATATGGCCTAGTGTAGGGGCTGTTGGCCTCCCTACACATAGAGCTCCTTCTCCTTCCTCCTCCCGCTTGGCTCTGACAAGCGTGCTCCCCTGCGCAACCTCTAACCTTCCTCCCGATATCCTGGCCGCCCTAAAGGCTCCCTGGCATCACCTGGTCTCGCTATGCCTGCTGGGACTCGCAGTCCCGTGCGCTCCACCCTATAAGAGCCGCTCCTCTTTCGCAGGCTTTGCAACCTCTGGACGCGCATGCGCAACCTATGCTCCATCGCCACCTCCACGGCCCGCTGCGCTTGCGCGAGCACCCAACATGGCGGCGCCCTGATCGCTCGGATAACTGTGGAGCCTCCGGTACGTCGGAAGCGCTCCCAGCACTCGCTGCAACTTTCCCTGCGCATACAGCGACAGGGATGAGTCTGGGGAGCCTGGCTACATGTACATTTAAATATAACACAATTTTTTTTTGTATTTTCTTCTATTTGTATGAATTTCTTTTTTTTTAAGTATGAGAAAGTTGCATTTAATGTAACTTTGTCTCTTTTAAATGTTTTATTTGTATATGGAAAGCGAGCAAAAAGACATGTATATACAGTATACCTTTTTGTTCATTTACAAATTAAGCAACAAAAACCTAATAAGATAGGAGATTAATCTGTTTGGCAAGCTAAAGTACACCCTTATCACTATGTCAACTCTACTGGTAAAGGAACTAAGCAAACAAACAATATAACAAATTGCAAAAGCTTGCATTATGCCTTCTTTAAATGGCATGCAAGTTGTTGCAGAAGAAGAAAGGATTCTGACTGTGGCTATGCATTGCTGTTAAATGTTATACAGATATTTATGTATTCCGTATAAGAGGTTTGGCTTTACTCTTTAAGCAATCTATTCAAATATGGATTTTCCCTTTGACATATAATGGACTCTATTTTTTCTGATACACTTTATAAAATGTGTAGGATTTTTTGGGGAAGTGTTTCTACTGCATGAACAAAGGTAATGCTTTTAAAGGTGGGCAATGCAGGGGGAAACCAGCATCCTATCTTTAATGTGGCCAATTTTAAGCAGAGTTTAACAGGGAGTTCTACAGGAGTGAAACAAGAAGTTGACTACCCTACATGTACTGGTCCTGGATTCTGGAATTGAAATGCGCTGGAAAGGAGCACATTTTTAAGCACTGACTCAAGACACAGCACCCGTCACTCGATAGCATCACCACTCATTGAATTTCTCACATTTTGCACATTGCTCTTATCCTAATTCCAATTTCAGTGGCCAGCCCTCAGCCAACTCTCAACACTGAAATTGCACCACTGCCATGACTCCTCTGCTATTTATATTTGCACTGACCTCACTTCTTTCCTACACTTTTCCTTCTAAAGTACCAGACTTATTATCTCTAACTCCATTCACATTTCCCATCGCTCCTTCCTTCTCCATTTCTAGTTCACATAAAATGCGTTCCTATCTGAACCATCTTACACAACAGAGCTAAACCTCTGCACTTAAACTAACCCCTGCAAACCCTCCCCACGCATTATCTTTCTTGCCATGCTTCTCTTCCTTGCTTCTGGGGATATATCTCCCAATCATTGTCCGTGTCTTATTTCTACAGGCTCTTGTCTGCACCTCTCACATGCAACTTAACCTCCTTCTGGTATCAACCTCTCTAACCCCATACCCATTCGCTGTCAACCTTACTCCTCTCTCTCCTGTGCCCCTTGGAATGCACGCTCACTTTCTAACAAATGCTTTTCAGCACATTACTTCTTTCTCTCTCACTCTCTGCTCTCTGCTATAACTGAGACTTGGCTCACTGAGTCAGACTCTGCACTGGAAGATGACCTCTCTCATGGTGGCCTTTTTTCTCTCTCACACTCCGCTCCCTGATGGCAGAGGTGCTGCGTGGGGCTCCTCCGCTCCTCAATCAGTCATTACAGAACCCTTCCTATCAGTCTCTCTCCTTTCCTTCCTTTGAAGCTCAAACTGTCCAGCATTTTTCTCCTCTCCCTTTCCATGTGGCGGTCAACTATCACCCACTTAGCTCTACTCATCCCCCTTCTGTCTTTCTCCCTCACTTTGAATCCTAGCTAGCCTTCTTATTCTCCACCAACTTTCCTGTTATTCTCCTTGGGAATTCATCTGCCATATTGATGACCCTCCTCTCCCATCGGTTTCCTGCTTTTTCTTTATAACCTCTTATTTTGGCCTTCACCAATGCATTGCCTCCAGCACCCACAAAAATGGTCACTACCTGGACCTGGTTTTCATTAAAAACTTTTCACTCTCTGACTTCTGGATTTCCCCCTTTCCTTTCTCTAACCATATTGTTATCTAATTTTCTCTCTCTCACTTCTCCCCTTCTCCACCTCCATCTACCACTTGCTTCTGCAGAAACCTGGGTTCCATTAACCTCCCGCTTTTAATTCCACTGTGCACTCCTCCCTCTCTTCCCTCTGTCCCTCAAAAGACTCTGACATCCTGATGGTTAGGAGCTACAACTCTGCCCTATCTTCCTCTCTTGATCAACATGGCCCACTTTTTCTCTCCTGCTCTTGCACTTCTAACCCCAGACCTTACTAAACTGCCACACATGTATGCTGTGATCCCGCACTCACTCCTCTGAACATCTCGGTAGGAAATCTCATACTCATAAACTTCCTTCATTAGAAATATACAGTATCCGGTTTCAATGCTGTCTAATCACAGGCTTAACAAACCATAATTCATCACTTATCAATCCTCACAAGTCTAACCCATGTAGACTCTTACTCAGACCACCTGTTTTTCTTCCTATATTTCACATCAGGACTATGCTGACTATTTCAAGACAAAGGAGAATTCCATTAATTAAAACATCTCCTTTCTATCCTCCTCACATTCTACATCTCTTCCAAACTCTCCTCCTGCCTTCCTCGGCTCCTTTTTATCTGTCACAGAGGAGGATGTGACACTGATGATCTCTTCTTCTCCCTCTACCACTTGCCCTCTTGACCCAATTTCCTCCAAATTCCTTAAACCTCTTGTTCAAAATTTAATAACCACACTAACACCTATTTTAAACTCCTTCATCTACTCTGGTACCTTTCCAGCCTTTTTCAAGCACGCAATACAGGAGGGCCCCGGGTATGCGGTGGGTTCCGTTCCAGAGGCCTGCCGTATAGTGAAAATCGCCGGAAAGCGGATCCGGTGATTTTCAGTTCTGCGCATGTGCGACCTATGCTCTGCGCGTGCAAACTATGGTATGTGCGTGGAAACGGTGGTCTGCGCATGCACACCGGGCACACCCACCCGTTCTGCGCATGTGCGATTTAGGAACCAACATGGCGGCCCCCTTCTCGGTGCTGCCGTATCAGCGTATCACCGAGAAGCGGAGCGCCGAGAATCGGGACCCTGCTGTACTTATATCCTCACTCAAAAAAACAAACTTGAACCTTCCTGTCACTTTAATTATCAACCTGTTTCCATCACGCCTATTGCATCTAAACTCATTGAACGCCTTGTGTTCTCTCACTTACTTCATTTTCTCACCACCTACTCTCTCTTAGACCCTCTACAATCTGACTTCCGCACTGCCCACTCTACTGAAACAGTCCTTACAAAATAACTAATGACCTCCATGCTGCGAAAGACAAATGTCATTACACTTTGCACATATTACTTGACCTCTCTGCAGCCTTTGACACTGTGGACTACCCTCTTCTCCATCACATTCGCCATCATCTTGGTATCAATAACAGGGCTCTATCCTAGATTTCCTCTTACCTCTCTCATACTTTCAGTGTTTCATTTGCAACACATCGTCATCTGTCGATCTCTCTGTGGGTGTACCCCAGGGCTCTGTCCTGGGACCTCTTCTCTTTTCTCTTTAAACACTCTCTCTAGGTGACCTTATCACATGTCTAAGGTTCAAATATCACCCCACGGCTGATGACACACAAATTTACCTTTCAACCCCTAACCTTACACATGCGGGGCAGACCAAAGTCTCTGAATGTCTCTCTGCTATATCTTCCTGGATGGACCTCCCCTGACTCAAATGCAACATGTCCAAGACGGAGCTCCTCATTCTTGCTTCCAAGCCTGGTCCTACTGCCCTCATATATTAAAATTGGCCATACTAACATACACCCAGTGTCACAAGCACGCTGCCTAGAGATCAGATTTGACTCCTCCCTCCCATTCACAATATAGCTAAAACCTGATGAATTTACCCCCGTATTATTGAAAAGCTATGCCCTTTCCTCCATCCCTCTTCTTGAGATTGTAGCTCTTCGGGGCAGGAACTCCCTTTCCTATTGTTACTTTTCATGTCTGAAATGCTTATTCCCACTATGTGTTATATTATTACAGTATGTTACGTGTATTAATGCTGTGAAGCACTATGTATTTGAATGGTGCTATGTAAATAAAGATATACATACATATTGATAATATAATAAATGTAAGTTCTCCTTTCTTGAAATTCATCAGCCTTCACAATGACATCTTTAGTAAAGATATAGAAGGGGGAAATGGAAATAGTAGTCAAATTAATAGTGGTTGTATCAGCCACTCACACATCTGCATTTTTATTAATCAAGAAAAGACATGGAACAGAGAAGTATGAAGAAACAGGTATTTAACTGTTTAACAAAGTTATCCTATCCAATATGTCCTATCATAAAGACAAAAGAGATGTAGTAGTTTAAAGAAAAGCCTTCTTTTTTTTAGTAGGAGCAGAAGCAGTTTAATGTTCGATTGAGATATGTTCATTGCTTATTGCTTCTCTAGTAGTTTTGATAGAGAAGCAAAATGGAACAGGTCCTTTAGCAAGAAGGCAGCTATCTTTCCATATGCAGGAGGAGTAGCCAGGACGACTAAAACTAGTAGAAGTGGTGATGGCACCAGTGATTGTGTACCGTATGTGAGACATAGAGGCTATTCTAGCTTCGATAACAAACGCAAGCTTTTTGATCAGTTTCTGAATGATTTGGCCAGTTTCCTGAAGAAATCTTCGATAACTTGCAAACTAATTCGGGAAGTGCATCTCCCGAGCGGTGGCGCTGCAGCTCAAACACACCGAGCAGGGAGCTGAAAAACAGTTCTAGATAGTCATCTTGATAAAATCACGCTATTCTAGTAGCCCCGATTATCTCATCGGGGCTCTGAACTAGCAAGCTTATCACTGATACATAACAATTAAAAATAAAAACAAGCATATGCCAAAAAAATGCATTGCTTATCACTGCATTTATCTGTAGCCCGAAAGGGGCAAAGATAAATACATTGTCAGTAAATGAGCAACCTAAAAAAAAAAATACACAATTAAATAAAATACAATCAATTTTTTTTTACCATTTGTAACACCCTTTTCCTACCCATAAGGGAAATAGTAGGCAAATAGTGTTCTGGTGCTACCTGTAGGTTCACAAGAGGCCTGGGCCTCCACTGATTGGGAGCTTGGGATGTGTCAGGTGCAGTGCCTCCACCCTGAGGATCCCAGTGTAGGCAGGATGACTTCTCACAGGGACATATAGGGTCTTGATGACTAACCACAAACACAATAACGTAACCATGTAAACTTTACCAACAGGGCAGGAACACAACATAAGAACAACAATAATACCAATAGCAATGACAAACAATATAATGTCTGTCCTCTATTCCCTTAACCCAAGCACCCTTGAATAACATGTGTCACAAACGCAGCGCAATAGTATGTGGATGATAGCGCTACCTCACGTAGTGTTGATGGTGCACGTTGGTTACCTTCCTTTGTACATCTTATTCAATGTGGTCCTCACTCACTGAATGGAGGCAGACACAGTGTCCCACGATGCAGGGCCTCTGACTCCACTCCGCTCTCTCCTTACTACCGGCAGCTGCACGCGTAGTCTCTGAAGGCTGAAGGGTTCTTTACTGGAGTCCGTCCGGCTCCACAGTATCACCAGTGTTGTCTCTATTAGGAAAGGTCCCTAACTATCGGCCTTCCCTACAATACTGAGTTACAGTGATTGAGGCCTAGCTCGGGCCTAGGGGAAAGTTCTGGCCAAGTCCCAGGGCACAACATTCTTCCTTGCAGTCCCAGTCAGCTCTGCCACACAGCTCCAGTCCACAGAGGATATCCTGAACCTCCCAGAACATCCTGTTCCTGTTTTCAGTCCTTTGGGTGTACAAACTGGTCGACGCAACTCCTTATAGGAGTCTTATAGACTATTTGGGTGTTTCAAGATGGCCGACGCACCACCCAGTGTCTGTCGGTGGAGTTGGGGAGTTGGCAACTCTCCCAAGGTGAGTGAAACCACAATACTTCACTTGATATCTTCACCCCAGTCCTATGCGAGCACTAACTCTTAACCCTCGCCACAATGATCCTCAATAGCTGATGCGAAGAAGTCTGTGATCAAATCTTGATTGAAGAGACATCTCCCTGTTAAGTTATTCATTCTTTTGTTCTTAATTATTTTGTTCTTTCTTTTCTTGTCTTCTTTCCTTGTAATCCAATGGGGCTGATGTTGTCTCGTCAGTTTCTTAAGCTCAAATGAGATGGGAAATACCTTATATAAGGTCTGTGACATCACATTTGAGTGTCAAATGTAACACCTACAATTTGATTGGCTGGTGTACCATGTGACAGGGTTTATTTTTTTCTTTCAAGGATGTGACGTCATTTTAAAGGGAGGTACATCATATCCATAAAAAATGGCTGCCATCACATGGTACTACAACCAATCAGATTGTGAGATATACCACGTGGTACACCCCCATTTCGATTGGTTAAAATACAATGAGATGGCAGCCATTTTTTTAAGGATGTGACATACGAGTGTGGATCCCTTTAAGATGATGTCACATCTTTGGGAAAAAAATACCCCCTACTTCAATACTGTGTTATTAAAATAAAAGTAATGCAATTGCCTATTAGAGGCGTGCAGGTAGAATGACTTATTCAGTCTCACTCTTAATGCGCATCATCTTTTACATACAGGTGCAGCCCGGTAGGATTCACACAGCGCGAGTTCCATTCAGATGCAGTGACCCCCTCTGTGTTAATCCCAATCCCAATCCCAACTAAGTCTCCTTACTGAGACCTTGAGCACATGCGACCACAGATAAAAAAAATACGTTGCGCCAGCGTAATTAGGGGTGGCAGCGTGATCAACCATAGTGCTGCATCTGTATTTCAAATAAAATACAAGAGAGCATTTGAAATAGCAAAATGTATTAACTTAAATTTTTTTTATCTATATTATAGAATGTCAATGCGGCCTGCAGTATGTGGGCCACACAAAAATAAATCTGAAGACAAGAATAGGAAAACAGATTAGAAATATTACAATTGTATTAGAAACACACACATTATCCAATCATTTCAAGAGGTATAATCAAATAAATACACAGAGTTTCACATTTATGGGAGTAGCTAAGGTGCCCCTCAATGCTAGAGGAAAAGATACAGTATAATTTAAATATTTCATAAAGTGACCCTGTGGATATATAAACCAAACCTTTAGTTCCCCTAGGTCTAAATGTCAGCATAGACTTATGTAGGTTGTTTATTGGCCTAATTCCCTTTCCACTCAATTTTTCCACTTCTCTTTTATTTGAACTAAAGGAAATCAACAAAAGACTTTTATGATACACTGTAGCTATGGAGGATATGAAGGACAATTCCAAGGTTATCAGTGGGTCTGGTGTTTCTCTACTGTCATGAATTCGCCAAGAATGTGGGGCATTCAGGTGGTGGAGAGCTTCAGACTCGCAAAAATGTTAGCAAATTGCAACATCACCCCCACACACACACACAGACACAGACAGAGACACACACACACAGGCACCCGCTGCACCGCAGGGTTTGGGATAGCTGGGAGAGTTATCCCAGCTCTCCTCCTCCGGCAGACGCGGAACCCCTGATCGTGGCCATTTCCCCCCGCAATCCGCTTATAATGCAATCGCATTGTGGACCTGAGCACCGCGTTATAACGGGGTTCAGCTGTACTACACTACTACACTACTACTTTGTTTCTATTTTTTGAACATTTGTTTCATATTTTTGGAACATTTCTGTTTGGGACGGTGGAACGTCACTTCACCAGCAGCATCTTCAAAACAGCATAGGGAAAATATATTTATAAAAAGATTTATTGTCATATATACATATACTGTATTTATATATGTAGCCAGGTTCCCCCCCTCTGAGGTTGTGCCCCCTGTGCTGTGTTACCTCCGTTCATGCAGGAGAGTTGTGGCTGGTTGCAGGGGCGTGCGGATGCACGTGCTCGCGTGTCGGGAGCTCCGAAAGAGGCGGCGTGCAGCGGGAGGTTGCCGGTGTGTGCCGAGAGGGCGATCGTGTCGTCGGGGGCTCTGGTGATTGCAGAGAGAGCCGCAACCTAAGGAAAGCTTGCGCATGCGCAGAGCAGCAGCGGCGGCCATTCTAGGTCGCGCATGCGCAGTGGAAAAGCGCACGAACGCTAGCCAATCAGGGAAGGCACTGGGAAAAGACTACAAGTCCCATGAGCTATGGAGTGTGCCACCTGATGCCAGGGAGCTACAGGTCTATACCCAGGCACTGATCACACCTATAAGGGTGGGTTCTTTGGGGACACTGTGGGACTAGTGGGACTTTACACGCTGTGGAACTCTTGGGGACTCTGTGTGAGATACACATTTCTCTGGACACGGTGTGGGACACGGTGGTGGGTAGCAATTCAGGAGAGTAAGCCCTGCAAGGCGTATGTTAATTGTGTATCTGTATCTTACTCATAAGGGAGAGTAATCCTATAATCTATATCAATCGCATTACAGTAAAGGTTGCATTATTTTACACTGTGTGGGTGTTTATTGTTGTGTCCTGTGAGGGTCTGCTTCCGCTCTGCGGGATCCCTCACAGGTGGAGGCGCTGCACCAGAGTAAGTATACACCCCATGCTCTCTGTGGCGGAGGCTCAGGCTCCTGGAGCTAACAGGTATAAGGGCAGCAATCGGTAGTTTCTTGTGTTCTAGGGGAAACAGGGCTACATATATTAGAAATATGTATCATCACTTTTACTGCTATATAGTTTTAGAATAATTTTGCACAATACATGGGTGATTACTTGCTATACAAGCTCTTGCTTGTTTATTTTCTATATTTGTATGTGGCATCAATACATTTTAAATACAAATGCAAACATTTAACTGAAGAGAGGTGTAGCTTATTGTGCAATGAGAATGATGTGAATCTTAATATGGAACCAAAAGATTTACAGCAAAAACACATCCAAGTTACACATTTTTCCTATCCACTTCAATTTTATAGTAAAGCACGGTCACCATGAAAAAAAAAAAAAAAAAAAGCATAACAAACAGAGTCACATATTTGTCTAATGATTTCTAAAATGTATTTGTATTGTGTTTATCTCAATGTGGGTTGTTTACAGTAAGTCTACATACAATTCACAGTTCTGTGTTGAGTGCTACACTTCTTTATCTCCTGAACATGACATTCTGCTGCTGTGGTTGAATACAGAATCATGTCATATACTTAGTTTTGCTGTGCAGATACAAAAGTGCAGTTTATCCCTTCAGCTCTAGAATACATTACATTAGACATAATGCTGTATATTTACCAATCAAGCAGCATATATTTTTGAAAGCTTAATGCCAGTATTACTGTTCTTTGGAAGAAAGGAAAAGCAGTTTTGATACATTCTTCTCTTTCTTTATACATGTCTTCGCTGATTGTGCATTCGTAGACAAATCTTTTACAGCCTCTAATGTTTATTGATCATTTTTATCACTTTCTATTGAACATTCGATGTCTCTAGTTATGCACAAGGCGTATTGATGTGTTTGTAATTACCATCCAATTAGCGGTCAGCTAAGGTCACTAGAATTCCTTGCCCCTTTCTAGTTTTTTTCTCTACATTGTGCAAGTTTATCAGATTACTTATAGTTTTAGGATGGTATTCCCAGAACTTGTTATTCTATTTCTTGTCCTAATGCAATTATAATAATTTGCCTTTATTATAATAATTTGTTTCCAAGTTATTTATAGAGATGAGCGATATAAAGGACGTGGTCTGAATTTGCTTGTAAAGAAAACAGCAAAGGGATGGCTCTTTTCAGAAAACGTTTTGAGGCTGTGCCCAGGTTTTTTTTTTTACGATTTATTTATTTAAAACCGTTTTAATTCAGAAATAGGGTAAAAAATAAAAAGAGAAAGGAATAGGCACACAATAAGGGTGATGAGGGAAAGGTGCCTCATTAAATAGAAAATGGATTACTGCACAAAAAACTCATCAACGTACGAATTAAAAAGTCACAGTACACATAGGAAATATCAATAAACCAGGCAAATACACATATATCATACTAATCCAGAGTAAAGGAAGAAAGATAACCAGTAGTTTGACATTGGTCAATTACCCAGAACATGGTGAGCAGCATCTTTTTTATTATAATTATAATTATCAACTCGAGTTTTCCCATGGGGACTTAATATCACTGAATTCAGTGAGTGATCCATGTACAGTAGTACACTAGTTAGCCTTTCCATCAGCATGATGTCATTACATTTTTGGAAATCCTACTTATTTGTTCAGGCTATTTAGCACCTAGTTGCTGTAATGATATATAGTACTAAACTTTGAGTTTTGTGATTATTCCTGGGATCCATTTAAGAGCACAACAAAGGGTCTTTAACTAGAATGTATTTTAAAGAGGCCATGGTCTAGTGCCTTTCTAAGATATCTATTTCAAGCTACAGCTCCCTAACAGTAATGCCTATAAATATAATGTATCCTTATAATCAGTGCTTGACAAATCACCCAAAAATCTACTCGCCGAACCAAAAAATCTACTCGCCACCTAGTCCCGCCCCAACCCCGCCTCTAGTCCCGCCCCCAACCCCGCCTCCAATCCCACCCCCAGCCCCGCATTTGAAAAAAACCATAAATGAAATAAATGTAATCAATTCCTAGTAAGAACATTTGTTTTTGACATAAGTTTATTTATTGTACTATACTACAATTAGTCCGTGTGTGTGTATATGTGTGTGTGTGTGTGTGTGTATAAATGTCGAATCTAGAAAAAAAAGCCAGATGTGAATGACTAGTTTCCTGCACCCCTTAACTAGTGCCTGGATGCCCCTGCTTCACAATATTTAAAGCAGCAATCCCACCTGGGATCTTACCTGATCCGCAGACCCTCAATGTCCAGGTACCTCATTTCCGCAATGTTATACATTGGAGGGGAGGTGTTCCCTACCTGTCTTCTGGGTTAGGGGGGGTTCCGATGTCTTCCGTGTGAAGCTTGAATCAGATTTGGAAGAAAGCAGTATAGGTTATTTCGGTGTAGTATAGGGCAGTTAAGATATACAAGGTAAATAAAATATCCAGATCCAGATTGTGAGACAGAGAGAGGGTGAGACAGAGAGAGGGTGAGACAGAGAGAGGGTGAGACAGAGAGAGGGTGAGACAGAGAGAGGGTGAGACAGAGAGAGGGTGAGACAGACGGAGAGAGAGGGTGAGACAGACGGAGAGAGAGGGTGAGACAGACGGAGAGAGAGGGTGAGAGAGACGGAGAGAGAGGGTGAGAGAGACGGAGAGAGAGGGTGTGAGAGACGGAGAGAGAGGGTGAGAGAGACGGAGAGAGGGTGAGAGAGAGACGGAGAGAGGGTGAGAGAGAGACGGAGAGAGGGTGAGAGAGAGAGGGTGAGAGAGACGGAGAGAGGGTGAGAGAGAGACGGAGAGAGGTGAGAGAGACGGAGAGAGGGTGAGAGAGAGTGAGGGAGAAACCGAGAGAGGGAGAAACCGAGAGAGGGAGAAACCGAGAGAGAGAGGGTGAGAGACAGAGAGAGGGTGAGAGACGGAGAGAGGGTGACTGTGGGGGGATGGGGTGACTGGGTGTGGGGATGGGGTGACTGGGTGTGGGGATGGGGTGACTGGGTGTGGGGATGGGGTGACTGGGTGTGGGGATGGGGTGACTGGGTGTGGGGATGGGGTGACGGTGTGGGGATGGGGTGACGGTGTGGGGATGGGGTGACGGTGTGGGGATGGGGTGACTGGGTGTGGGGATTGTGTGATTGGATGGGGTGACTGGGTGGGGTGATGTGGGGTGGTGGGGTGACGCGGTGTCTGACTGGGTGGGAATTACTGACTGTGACTGGGTGGGGATTACTGACTGTCTGACTGGGTGGGGATTACTGACTGTCTGACTGGGTGGGGTGACTGGGCAGGGGGCAGGGGGCAGGGGGGTGGGATGACTGACTTTTGACAGACTGGGTGGGGGGGAGTGACTGGGTGGGGGGGGGGGGGGAGTGACTGGGTGGGGGGGGGGGGGAGTGACTGACTGGGGGGGCGGAGTGACTGACTGGGTGGGGGGGGACTGACTGACTGGGTGGGGGGGTATGACTGACTGACTGGGTGGGGGGGGGACTGACTGACTGGGTGGGGGGGTATGACTGACTGACTGGGTGGGGGGTATGACTGACTGACTGTGTGGGGGGGGTATGACTTACTGACTGGGTGGGGGTTAGACTTACTGACTGGGTGGGGTGGGGGATGACTGACTGGGTGGGGTGGGGGGATGACTGACTGGGTGGGGTGGGGGGATGACTGACTGACAGGGTGGGGTGGGGGGATGACTGACTGACTGACTGACTGGGTGGGGTGGGGGGATGACTGACTGAGTGGGTGAGGTGGGGGGATGAGTGACTGATTGGGGGGATGACTACCTCTGGTGTCCTACACGTGTACACACACACACACACTCACACTCACTCTCTCTCTCGTTGGGGGGGGGGGGGGGTCAGAGGGGAGTGGAGACAGCCACGGGGACTGAAGGGAACACCCCTGCCCCGCACGTGCAGCCACAGGAGCGGAACCGGAGGGGGGGAAATCCCCTGCTGTCATAGCCTGCCCCGCGCGAGCAGCCACGGGGACAGGAGCAGAGACCAGAGGGGAAGCGGGTTCGGGGTGGGGGGGGGGAGGGACGACATTCCCCTCTATCATCTCCTGCCCCGGGCGTGCAGCTTTCCCCACACCCTGCAGCTTCAGTGATTCACAGGGGAGGCGGTGCAACCAGGCCTTGTGTCCTATCAGGGACTCAGGACTGGTTCCTGCTTTTCCTGTATTTAAGGAGCTGCACTTCCTGATTTAGTTAGTTGCCTCTACCCTTGAGAGATTTTGGTCTCCCCGAATAACTGTGCAAGGCTCTGCACAGTTTGGACTCCCTCCCTTAGTGGAGTGGAGTGGGGACTATCCCTCTTACTCCACCAGGGAGTCTGAAAAGAGCAAGGACAGCTGTGGGGGCCCTGTACCTACAGTGATTGTCCAGGGAAACATCATGAGGATGAAGGCCCGAATATCTGATTGTTGCCATGTATGCTGTGAAGTCTACAGTGTGCAATAAAGTGTTCCTGTTTTACTATACCCTCCTGCCTGAGACTACAGTCTATCGGGGAAGGGAAAAGAAACTCTCCTACAGGTATTTCTCCCCTCATTCCTGGGGCCTGCAAGAGATGGGGGTGCTGTCACTATGAGTATGAATTAGTTTAAACCTCAGAAGCCTGTTCTGATATCCCCTTCCACCATGCGGGAGACTCAGATCTACGGTGAGCCAGCAGGTATGCATCCCCACACTCCATGTAGCAGCAGAATATCCCAGAGGGGGGGGGGTATATGTGTTACACTTGGAGGTGCTGCTGAGATCATCAGGACAGGCTATCAGCAAATGCAGAAAGGGGCAGGGCCCCTGATGGTATAATGCCAGGGACCCTTGGGCACCCATAGTCCACTTTGGAGCAAGAGGGCCAGGGGTATGCCCCATTATATGATGGGTGTCACATGGCACCAAGCACATAGACTGTGCGGGGAAAGGGGGAATCCCCAAAGGGCTAGCCTAGTGTGTGATACAAAAATCCCTAATCCTTTCCTTTAATGGGTGGTATTGGGGTGCCCCCTGGTGACATTCAGCATCAGGAAGCATGTAGACCCTTCACCCATTATGTTCTATATTGGGTCTCCCAACAGGGCTGCGTGTCCTAGGAGCGTGTACCCCAATAGGTGCTCAGCCAAACCCTGACCCTGCTCAGCCAAACCTGGACACTGCTCAGCCAAACCCTGACTCTGCTCAGTCAAAGCTGGACACTTCTCTGCCAAACCCAGACCCTGCTCAGCCAAACCTTGATCCTGCTAAAGTTTTGGGCTATTTTCCCAGTCGTCCAGAATCTTCCAGGTACAAGTTGGAATAGAGCGATTTCCATCAATTTGAAGAGAGCCATTTTAGATGAATTGAAGAAGCATTTTCAACTTACCACTATTATCACAATTCAAGACTGTCAAAGACACAATCAATGTACTTTTACTGCATCAGAAGACTTCAGACTGGAATCTTCATAGTGAAGAAGACGCATTGATTAACTGAATAAATACAGTTTTACAGCGATACTTAAATAATAATCCCCGAAGAACAGGGCATTACTGACCAATAATGCCCTGGCTGGAAGAGTTGAAGGCCCGAGGCGAAGCCGAGGGACTTTAACCAGCCAGGGCTTTATTGGCCAGTAATGCCCTGTTCTGAGAGGATTATTACTATTATAGGCTAAATGTAGGCTTATTTAATAAATAATAGACACTTTTGTATAGTTAAATAGATTTTTTAATTAAAATAAAATGGTAAATACATGAAACCACCTCTATATACGCTTACACTGCAGCTATCTATATCCACACCCTGCCGCCCCCTCTGTGTACACACATACACACACACACACACCAGCTCACACAGAAACTGCAGCTACACACACACACAAACACACACACACACACACACACACACACACGCACACACACACACACACACACACTGGAGCTCAAGACACACAACACAGGACCTCCTCTACACTCACAACACAACACCTCTACACACACAACACAGCACCTCTACACACACAACACAGCAGCTCTACACACACAACAGCTCTACACACTCAAACTCTGCTGCTACACACACATGCTACACCCATAAACACTGCTGCTGACACTGACACACACACACACACACACACACTCTGTAGCTCTATACACACACACACACACACACACACACACACACACACACACACACACACACACACACACACACACACACACACAGTAGCTCAACACACACACACACACACACACCACAGCAGCTCTACACACACAAACTCTGCTTCTATACACACATGCTACATCCATAAACACTGCTGCTGACACTAACACACACACACAGTAGTTCTATACACACACATCAGCTCTACACACACACAAACTGCTGCTACACATACAACAGCACAGCACAACACACAAACACACACACACACACAGACACACACACACACTCACACACTGCAGCCACAATAAAAAATGCAGCCACTTACTAAACTTTGCACTCTCTCCCCCCCACCTCTACACACAACACAGCACCACTCAGCACCTCTTCACCCCCACACCCCTCCCACACACACACACACAACACTGCACCTCCATACACAACACAGCACCTCTACACACACAATATATACACACACAACACAGCACCTCTATACACAGCACCTCTACACACAACACAGCACCTCTACACACAACACACAAACTGCTTCTGACACTGACACACACACACTGGAGCTCTATATACACACACACAGCACCTCTACATAGATATACAACACAACAGCACACACACTGCTACTGACACACACACACACAAACTACAGCCACAAACAAACTGCAGACAGCCACTTACTTCTTTGCAGACTCCCCCCCCCCCCCCTCCCCGCACCCCAAATTCAACTGAATCTGCTCAGAAAATCTCAGTCAGCTCGGGAGGGGGAGGAGTCAAACCATGGCTGATACTTTTTGACCAATCCCCTGCCCTGTCTCAGTGCTGTTACTTAATTCAAACCAATCCCCTGCCCTGTCTCAGCTGTTCTGAAAGCTGATTGGCTGGAAATAAACAGATTGAAAACTGCACTTTGAAAGCTGCTAAAATGCAGGGCATTACTGATTGGATAATGCCCGGGAATTTTAACCAATCAGAGAGCAGGGTTTTCAATAATGCCCTGAATTTTACTGCTTTAGCCTATAATAACAGGTACTGTATTAATGAAACTACAGTACAGTATTTTGTTCTCTAAATAATATTTTCACGATTTTTTATCTTTTGAACATGTAAAAGAGAGAGCAAGAAGAAGATGTCAATGGTCAATTTAAAAAAATAGAAATCATATTATAGTCATTGTTTAATTCTTGAGACAAACACAAAAGCAGAAAAAGTGCACTGAGTAACCAGAAATATACATTTATATTGATTAAAAAAGTCTCTCAGTGGACAACAAATGGTAACAGTACACAAAATACAGTAAATATACTGTTGCAGCCGAGTTTATTCTTACCTTTGCCCGGTCTCGGCCGCAACAGAAACCGGGCGCGTGCCGAAATGTCCCGGGCGCGCGCCGGAGCCTCGGAGATCGGTCCTCCGATCAGGGCTTCCCCCTCCCCTCTCCGGGTCCGCCGGGTCCCCCGGAGTCCCCCACCACATTCCCCCACATCGCGGGACACCAGGGTTCGATGACGCGCGGCACGCCGAGGGAAATAAACGAGCAAGCCGGGACACCTCCCGGCTTGCGGCACTAGCCAGGTAAGGATAAAGTGTGCCGCCTCTGTATATATTTTTTAATTGTTTAATTCTTGTTTTTATTCTTGTTTTGCAGGTTTGGCAGGCTGATGAGCATCAAGACTGTGTTCGTGCAGGAAAAATATCCAGTGATACTGTCAGGTATTGTAATCTAATTAATGCATCTATTTTTTTAATCAATAACCGCAGAAAATTCAATGACATGTACAGTATATGCTTTTCAACCAGGTACCATATAAACAAACATGCAAAAATTCAATGACATGCATATGCCTTTCAACCAAGTCCCATAGAAATACACGCTTACCATACAATGTATTTTATACATCTATTTCATCTCGATTATTAATATGTAACATTCTCATTTTACAGGTGTAAGTGTCCAAGAGCCTGCCCGAAGAAGATTGTACATTTGGAAGACGATCGAAGAAAATTGTAGTATTTTATTTTCACAAAATCGTGTACATTAAATCTAAAGTGTAATTTACTGAAAGCTAATTGTAAAAAATCATATTTTCAATACTTTGCAGTCATCTCAAGTTGTTAGGGGAATAGGTGGTGGGTTACATTTAAATACATTTAAATAAATGGGATATCATATCATACAAAATTAATGGGAATAAAATATGGGTTACTGTATATTGCATTTAGATTTGAAGACACACTAGCACACTAGAGCCACCTATCAGTACTGGAAAGTATTGCAACCAATGCTAAAACTTTCCCGGCTGCGAGTTATCTGCGAGAAACTGACAAAACATCGGAAGATCAGACACAATCCAATTAGTGGATGTACCATGTGATGTGTTCCCTTTTTTGGATGATGTGACAACACATTAATGGGAGAGAAACTATCCAATAAGGTAACATATTCTTCCCTCCCTTGAAGATGACGTCACATCACTCCAAAACAGGGAAGGCATCACATGGCAAATTCATCAATCGGATTGGTAGATGTACAATGTGTTTCTCAAATGTGACATCAAAGGCCTTAAATAAGGCTTTTCAAGTTTCATTTTACAGGAAGTGCAGAAGTGGTGTCAACATCTCCAACAAAGAAGAAAAGAAGAAAGAATAGAAGGTCTACTTCCAGATGACTTCTCTTCACGCAATGAGGATCCTGGACTTCTGCGCATCAACCTTTATTTATTTTTGTGCCGTCGAGCAAGGATTATTTTTTCTGTTTTTTTAATTTATTTTTTCCGGATTGTTTTATGTTATGTTTATTTTTGTGCTATTGGACAGGAATAGTTTTTTCTTTATTTTGGATTTATTTTTTCGTTCTTTTTTTGGGTGTTTTTTTTTGTGCTATCGGGCACAAACAATTTTTTTCTGGTTTTGGGTTTGTTAATTTTTTTTTTCCAAATATTTTTATTGGGTGGTTACACAATTACATACATATAACAATGTTTACATCCCAATACAGTGAAATATTTTCCAATTTGTGTGGAAGAGGGAAAGGCTAATTGCCCAAAAGGTGGGGCTTCCCTGAAGGGGGGAAGCTTAGGCTAGTGAGAATGAGAGAAGGGAGGGGGAGGGTGGGAGAGTGTTTTCCCCGGGCGACTGGCCTTCAAGTTGCTTAGTTTGTAGATGTGGGTGAGATGGGTGTGATAGCTTTCCATGTGAATGATATCGTTCTCTGAGAGGAGGAGGGGGGAAGGGTCCACTCATAAAATCAACCAGGGTTCCCATACTTTGAAGAATGGATTAGTTTTTTGCTTCAGGTAGGCTGTGAGCTTTTCCATAAGCATCACCTCATTAATCCTTTTTTTAATCATTCCCTTAGTGGGGGGGGTTAGTTTCTTCCAGGAGGCCGCAACTTCGCATGTCGCCGCTGTAAGAATAAAGGAGATTAATTTCCTAACTGGTCGACCGATTTCCTCAGTCGGTCTGGCCAGTAGGTAGGTCAGTGGCTCAATAGGTAGCTCGAGGCCTGTGACCTCTTTTATTAAATTTTGGACCGTAGTCCAGTATTTCTTAATTTCTGGACATGTCCACCATATGTGGGCCATGTCCCCCTTTTGTCCACAGCCTTTCCAGCAGAGATCCGATGCCAGAGGGTAGATTTGTTTGGATGGATGTCCCAGAGACTGCTCCCCAGATCTCTTTCCAGTATTCCTCCTCAATAGTTATATTCAGGTCAGCTGCCCATTTAAGCATATATTCATGTGTTGTGGGGCCTTCCACTGTTTCCAGCTCCGAGTAGATTTTCAATATAAGTCCCATTTGGTCTGAGTCAATTTTACATAGTCTCTCGAATTTAGTGAGAGAGAGAAACTCCGGGTTTTGGGATATTTTGGGGGCAAAATGCCTGATTTGAAGGTATTTAAACGCATCCAAATCCGGGATCCTATATTTAGTTCTTAGGTCCTGAAAGCTCAGGAGCCTCCCTAGACTCAGCATGTCCGCCATCGTCATTCAGGGGGGAATTTGAGATTATCGAATATTGGCGTGAGTTGTGAGCCAGGGGAAGAGAGCTTGTATTTGAGCTTGGTTTTTAACCAGATCTCCCAGGTGTGTCTTGTTGCCCCTAATTTAATTTTTTGCGGAGGCATATCTCCTCTTTCCATGCTCCAATGACATGCTGGCAGGGAAGGCATTTTAGCATGGTGTGTCTCTATTTCAAGCCAACAGCGTTGGGTTGGGTCCGAGTTCCACAGTTCCGCTTGCTTTAGCTGGGCCGCCTGATAGTATTTGTGGATATCTGGAACTCCCATGCCCCCTCTCCCTTGTGGTGACAATAGCACTGATTGGGCTACTCTGGGTCTTTTGCCTTGCCAAATAAAGTGGAACATCCTATTTTGGATGTTTTTTAGTTCTGAGCCGGGGACGTGGATCGGGAGGGTCTGAAAAAAGTTTAGTAGTCTAGGAAGTATGTTCATTTTTATGGATATAATTCTTCCGATCCATGATATCTGATAACCTTCCCATTTGCTCAAATCCTTTTTAATTTTGTCAAAGAGAGCTGGGTAGTTATGCTGATATAGTGATTGGTAGTCCTTCGATACATTCACTCCCAGGTTTTTGATGTACAGTATGAGGGACTCCATTTATAAGTAAAGTTTATTTTAAGTAATTTCACTTCTGGCTCTGTGAGACTGAGATTGAGGGCCTCTGATTTTTCACTCTTAATTTTGTATCCAGATATAGTACCAAAGTCTTCCAGTTCCCTTTGGAAATTAGGGAGAGAGGTTTGGGATTTGGTTAGGGTCAGGATAATATCATCAGCGAACAGGGAAATGTTATAGTTTGTTTTTCCAATTGTTATCCCCTGGATATTTATATTATTCCGTATTTTAGCCGCCAGTGGTTCTATGGTGAGAGCAAAAAGGAGGGGGGGGGGAAAGGGGCAACCCTGTCTCTTACCAATTCTTATTTGGAATCTCTCTGAGTTTCCACCCGGGAGTCTGAAAATTGCAGATGGATTCTGGTACAGCGCTTGGACTCCTTCTAAGAATGAGTCTTTGAAACTGAATTTCTCTAACGTTTTGGTAAGGAATAGCCAATCAATTCTATCAAATGCCTTCTCTGCGTCTAAGCTTAGTAACATTGCCTTGGAGCCTGTGAGGTGGACATGTTCAATTATGTTAATGATCTTTCGGGTATTGTCCGAGGCCTGACACCCGAAACAAAGCCAACTTGGTCAATATTTATTAATCTTGGCAAAATAGGGTTCAGTCTATTAGCCAAGATTTTGCTGTATAGTTTGAGGTCGTTATTTAGGAGTGAAATGGGTCTGTAACTCCCGCATTGTGCCGGGTCCTTCCCTTCTTTATGGATAATGGCTAGGTTGGCTAGGGACATTGACAAAGGGATGGGGTTCCCTTCCAGGAATAAGTTGAACAGGTTGAGTAGATGGCTAGTTAATATTGGGAGAAATCTTTTGTAATAGACATTGGAGAAGCCGTCAGGACCTGGTGTTTTGGATATTTTAGAGGACTTCACAGCGGATATCAGTTCTTCTTTAGTGAGTTTAGTATTAAGGAAGGAATTTTCTTCCTCTGTCAGTGTGGGGAGTTCACAGTCGTCGAGGTAATTCAAAATTGTCTCAGCTCTCGATAACTCTGAGGCCCCCTTCTGAGTCTTTAGATTGTAGAGTTTGGTGTAAAATTTGGTAAATTCGTCCGCTATTTTCTTCTCGTTGTATAGCACCTCACCAGACCCATTTTTGATCGACGTTATTTGGGATCTTTTTTGTATACCTCTTAATTTGGTAGCAAAAAGTCTATAAGCCTTATTGCTCTTATCGTAGTACCTTTGGTTGGTCCATTTAAGGGCTTTTTACACATTTTCAAGTTGGATGTTTTTTTAGCTCGTTTCTGGTGGCGGTCAGTACCTTGTAGAGTTTTTTGGATGGATTAGTTTTATGTTGTTGTTCTAAGTTAGTTATTTTCTCCGTCAGGTCTTTTATTGCTTTTGCCTTAATTTTCTTATGGGAGGCAATTGAGATGAAATTACCTCTAATTGCCGCTTTATGGGCTTCCCATAAGATCGCGGGCGATGAAACAGAACCACAATTGTTAAGGAAGTACTCCTTAAGGGCTTTTTTAATCTTTTTCTCCACTTCTGGGCAAATTAGTAGTGTATCATTCAATTTCCAATTGTAGGAGAAAGTTTTCACAAAAGGGATAGATAAAGTTAAGGTGATCGGCGCATGGTCTGACCATGTTGTCGGGCCAATATCTGAGCTTGTGGAGGCCTCTAGAACATTCTTGGACCCCAAAAAATAATCAAAGCGGGAATAAGTCTGGTGAAGCGTCGAAAAGAATGTGAAGTCTCTTTGGCCTTGGTGTTGGGTTCTCCATATGTCCATCAGAGAGAACTCCTTAAGTATTTCTCTGAACCTCTTCCCTTTGCTTAGGGACTGAGGTGTGTGTGGTCGACCTGGGGTGAGGGATTTTTCTTCTGTTGGGTTTATGACCATGTTCAGGTCCCCACCTATTATCATAGAGGACAAGTACTCTGGGTCTAGATCTTCTAGAATTTTTTTCAGAAATACCTTCTGGTTTTCAGTCGGGGCATAGAGGTTGACGAGGGCGATTGCCGTACCTGAAAGTGTTCTATATACCACAAGAAATCTACCCTCTGGGTCTACTATTGTTTTTGTTAGATTAAATGGGGTTCCTTGACGATTAAAATTGCCACTTCCCTTTTTTTACTGCTAAATGAGGAATAAAACCCCAAGGGAAATGCGTTTTGAAATGTTTTGGGTGGGTCTTGAGATGTAAAGTGCGTCTCCTGAAGGAAAATAATATCTCCTCCAGACTTCTTCATTTCTTGAAAAGCTAGTCGTCTTTTCCTATTGTTTTGTAGGCCGTTTATATTAAGAGAGACCAGTTTGATTGCAGATTGACTAGCCATGAGATCTGTTATCGATTAAGTTTTTTGGGGCCTCGTCTTTTCCATTAGGGAGGTTATGATTTAGTGCTTTATTTATGCCATCTAAGATGCGGGGTCGCATCTCTTGTGGAATGTCTAAGCCAGGGTTGGGATCGCCCACCCGGGGGAAGGGGGGGAGGCAGGCGGGAGGGTGGGTGGGCAGGGAAGAGGGGATCCTGCTGGGACAGTGTCAGCAGGAGGCTATAAGAAAGAAAGAGAAAAAGACTAGGCTTCTGATTGGCCTAGAACAAGTGAAAACCGGTAGTCTACTAGCCGGTTGTTGGGCTTAAGGCCCTTGGGAGGTAGGTCCGGGTCTATCACCTCACAGGACGGGCGGGGAGGTGGACCCTTTGGTAGTCCTAATAATAAACCTTGGGTTGCGAGTCAGGGGCGTTGGTTGAGGGCAGAGGAAAGGAGGTAGAACTAGCTTCAAGTTAGTGGGGGGAGGCGGGGGGGTAGTGGAGGGAGGACAGGGGGAAGGATCTGGAAAAGGTAGAAGATGTGTATATACAGCGTGTGTGTTTGGCCCGTTGGCTAGGGGTTTGGTTTACGCCTTGGATTGAAGGAACACACTTTGATCTTAGTTGTTGTCAGTAAAAACATTGTATATAACATTTGGCTTTGAGGCCTCATAACAAATACTGAGACCTGTAGGAGAATGATTCTAGTATGTATTACAGTTCAGTGCCGCATTCTAACATTGTTGTCTTCTTTGCTATTCAGATGTACACATAGATATTCCCAGCAGTAGGGCGGGTACTTTTCCTGCTATTATCTCCTCTTCAATCAAGGTGAGGGGGGGTTAGGTCAGGGAGGGGGAAGGGTGAGAGGAGGGGGGAGAGGGGGAAGGTGGGTGAGTGGGGGGGAGGGGTAAGAGAAGAAGAGGGGAAGGGAGAGGGAGGGGGGGAATGGGGGAGGGGGAGGAGGTTAGAGGGGGGGAGAGTGGGGAGGGGGAGGAGAGGGGGTAAGGGGGGGGGAGGGGGGGGAGGATGGGGGGAGGGGGGTAGAGGGGGAGTGGGGTGGGGGGGATAGGGGGGGGGGCAGGGGAGAGGGAAGGGGAGAAGAGGGAGGGGGGACCATATATGCAGATGAGGAGAAGGTAATAGGAGGATCTCCTTCACATTTCTCATTATATCGGCAACAGGAACATTTGACCGCAGGAATTATTTTTTAAAACCAAGATCGACAGTGCAGGGAACTTTCAACTTTCAACTTTCCCCATTTCGGGTTACACACCTTAATACAGTTACATATATAATTTATGTTTTAACCAAAATCAGCAGTGCAGGTAGGCTTCAGCTTGTCCCATTGGAGTAGCTCACCATAATACAGTTATATGTGTAATTTCTTTTTTAATCAGGATAGAGTCTAATGCCCTGAATGTACATCCTACTTCACATGCATTATAACTCTATTTTGAAATGATAATCTATGATTTATGCTCATGAGAACGGTTACTCAGTTAGTGAAGAGGTTCTATATGGAAATTCCTTTTATTACTTTTGTAAATCCTAATATGGCAAAGGACGGGGGTGGGGGTGAGGGGGGGGAGGAGGGGGAGAGGGGGGGGGCGAGATGGGGAGGGGGGGGGCGGGGAGAGGATGTAATAAGGTGGAGAGGGCCTAGAATAAGGTACTTCTACATTATACAGTCTTTACATGGTCTGGAAGATTAACCGCCAATATCTCTGATTGACATATACATTTCCTGACTACCACAAACTTCTTAGTTCCCTTCTTTCCTAGTTGGTTAACACATTTTGTATCTCGTCAGAGTCATCACTTCTCATTACTGTAGTGTTAGTCTCAGTGTTATAGGGGTACGTTCCCCCTGTTTTATATTTGGGGACGAGTGAACGGGTGTGGTGGGGGGGGGGGTGGGGGAAGGAAGGAGGAAACAAAGGGAACCGGGGGGGGGAGAGAGGAGGGGGCAGGTAGGGGGTGGGTGAAGGGGGGGTATACAGGGTACAAAATATAACTATTCGCCCGATTTTAATTTTTTCTATGAATGAGGTCTGAAAGCGATCGTTGTTTATGTTTTTTTTTGCCCACGTTTCAGAGTGGCCCTCCGGGGTGGTGGTTTAATTGTTAGGGGATCACCGCGATTGGGCATAAGGGGGGGGGGGTTCGGGAGGGCCGGGGGAAGGTAGTATAACTGTCCCGTGCATAAGGCCTCTAAGGAGAAAATATCCCTCCCCCCACCCCCCCAAAGTCCCCACAAACCCGCCGCTTCATCATGACCATCAGAGCTGGGCAGGGGCTGGTTACACTGTACTCCAAGTTCAGGGATCCATGATCATGTCCTCGTCAATCTAACCGCTGCATCGGAACAAATCCAGGATATCTGGCTTCTCCGTCTGGCGGGATGTTATGTCGGGGGATTTTTCTGGCAAGCCGGGAGGCCGCGGGGGATTTCGCGGTGGCTCTTCGTCACGCGGGAAGGGAACTGATGGGCAATTCACGTGGTGGACATCCTCTGGGTAAGTCGAGTCGCAGTTCCAGCCCCGGAGTGGAGGTTGATCTCAGCAGCTCTCAGGTCCGGATAACATGGGGTAAGTCCAATATTAATTTATTTCTCTTTTGGTGTTTTTGATGAAGGGCGGCGATCCTCTCAGACGCTCGTGCAGGGCCACCTCTTCCTTTCTCTTGTCCCCGATATGGGGGGGACTCCAGCCACGATGGAGGGGGGGTCAGTCCTAGCGCTTGGGCAAACGACAGCATATCCTCTGGGTGCCACATGGTGAGGAACTGTCCCCCCTTGTTCACTATAAGTTTAAAGGGGAAGCCCCACCGGTACTTTACATCTTTCTCACTCAGGAGGGAGGTGAGAGGCTTCAATTCTCTGCGCCGGATGACTGTTAGTCTTGAGAGGTCGCTGAACAGCTGAATGGTTTCATCTTGGAAGGTGAGGGGCTCTATCTCGCGGCAGGCCGTTATGATCCTTTCTTTGGAGGAATAACTATGTAGTCACACAATTATATCGCGTCTCCTTTTGGGATCGTCCGATTTAGGCCCTAGGACTCGGTGGGCTCTGTCGATTTCAAGGTCCTTCTCAGGGATGTCTTTGCAGATCATTGTAAACAGTTCCAGCAGGTATGTTTTAATTTGTGAGGGGGACACAGTTTCAGGGACGTTTCTGACACGAATATTTTGGCGTCTGTCCCGGTTTTCTTGTTCTTCTTGGCTTTCTTTCAAGGCCACGATCTCCTCTCCCAGTCGGATTATTTCTTCTTCCGCTGCTGTCTGTCGATTTATGGCACCCTCCACCTTAGTTTCTATCTCTGTCGTTCTAGTTGTTAATGAGGAGATTTCTTCTCTGATGTCGTGCACTGCTTCTTTGATGTCCGATTGTAAAGACAGGTGCAGTTTAGCGTGCATGGAGACAAAGAGCTCTTCCATGTACTCTCTTGTCAGTGGCTCTCCTGCCTCTGGATTCTCTCCCGGCTGGTTTCGGGCACTTGAGGAGGCTGGCGGGCCTCGTGCTCCGCCGCCATCTTGCTTTTCAGCCGGCTCCTCTGATCTCTTCTGGGGTGGTGAGAAGTACTTTGTGACCCCTTGGGTTGCGGGTTTCTTTCCCTTGTTAGACATTCTGGGTGCGTTACCCCTTGTCCTGGGTTGGAAATCGGGAGAAAATTCAAGCAGTTTAGGTGTCTTTTTTATGTTTATTCGATCGGGTCCATGGAGCTCCACGCTTACCCAACCATCCCTGGTGACGTCACCGGAAGCCCCCCGGATTTGTTCATTTTAATGCAAACTGAGGATAATTGCTTTCAGTCAAGGGAGGATTATTGCTTTGTGGTCTTCCTCATCCAACTGTGGCACAGGTGATTGGTGCCACAGTTGGATGAGGAAGATAAGCCTTCATCACCACAAGGGTAAGAAACACATTTATTGACTATAGAGTGCCCATTGGAGTGCTCAGCATTCCACACGAGCAGCTGAAGGAGCAGAGCCACTGAGGGTTTGACCACTTCATTTATTTCTCTCATTAACCTTTCACTGACTGTGTGGACTCTTGGTGCTCATTTGCAAGCTGCTTTCTTGCAAGCTGTGTTCAGCTTTAACTGTACCATTAGTGGATTCTTGCTGCCCTGCTATTAGCTGTTTAGCTGTATTTAGCTTACACTATATGTTTACTAGCTATTTTCAGGGGTGTCTGATTTGACCAGGTATAGGGGAAGGGAGGCTTAGGGAAGTACCTCTCGGTCCTTTTGGACCAGGGAGAATGGGCCAGATGAAGAGGTAGTCCCTCGAAACGTCGCCCCCCTAGCATACTTTCCGTTCTCCGTTTTTTTTTTTTTTGTGTATATTCCTTATGTTTCATGTTTTTTCCCCTTTTCCTTCTTTCCCCCCCCACCCCTCACTTTGTGACATGCCCATTTGTGATACTGGTTTCTGCAAACACATTTGATTTATTTCTGGTTCATTTTATTATTAAATGTTTATTCTGCATTACAACTGTTTTCATCATTTAGCTATTAGACAGTGAGTGCTGGTACTTACGTAGATTTGTTAGTCCTTATTTCAAGCTTTCTCCCTTCAGAGCTTCAGCATGTCTTTCTCTGATTCAGTCAGGAAGAGCCCTGAACAAGTCAAGAGTCTGTGTTTTTCATGCTCCTTAATGAAGCAGCTTGGACCTTGTTAATTAACCCAGCCTTCTCAAATCTGTGATTAACCAGGTCACTGCTGGACTGCAGACCTATTCATAAGTCTCCCAGGCATACTGAATTCACCCTGTCAAACAATTTGTTTTAGCTACATTTTGAATGTGACAGGGAATGTGAGGGAGGAGTCAAAGTGACTCTAAGGCAGCGTGCTTGTGATACTGGGTGTATGATAGAGCGTCTAACAGTAATGTAGAAGGAGGTAGTAGGGCCAGGTTTGGTAGGAAATATGAGGAGCTCCGTTTTTGACATGTTAAGTTCGAGTCGGCGTAGGGCCAAACAGGATGATATAACAGAGAGACATTCAGAAACTTTGGTCTGAACAGCAGTTGTAAGGTCAGCGGTTGAAAGTAAATGTGTGTGTCATCAGCATAGATGTGATATTTGAACCAAGGAGATGTGATATGGCACCTACAGAAAGTGTGTAAAGAGAAAAGATAGATCCCTGGGGTACCCCCAAAGAGAATCGATAGAGGAGGATGAGGTGTTAGCAAACGAAAGGCTGAAAGTATGATGGGAGAGGTAAGAGGAAATGTAGGATAGAGCTCTGTTACGGATAGCAAGAGTATGGAGAATGTGAAGGAGAAGAGGGTGGTCCACAGTGTCAAAGGCTGTAGAGAGGTCGAGCAATATGAGTAGAGTGTAGTGACCATTGTCTTTTGCAGCATGTAGGTCATTAGTTATTTTAGTAAGGGCTGTTTCAGTGGAATGAGCAGTGCGGAAGCCAGATTGTAGAGGATCTAACAGAGAATAGAAGGTGATCAAATTTAGAAAGCAAGAGAATAAAAGGTATTCAAGGAGTTTAGAGACAAAAGGCAGGAGTGAGACAGGACAATAGTTAAAGAGAAGATAGGGTCAAGCTTGCTGTTTTTCAGTAATGGTATAACTGTTGCATGTTTGAAGGAGGAGGGAAATGTACCAGTGTAGAGGGAGGAGTTGAAAATATGTGTGAGTGTGGGGATTAGAGTAGCAGCAAGATGTTTTAGGAGATGGGAGGAAATGGTGTCAAGAGGGCAAGTGGTTGAGGGGGAAGAGGAGATCAGCAGTTATACAGAGGCGGCACACTTTATCCTTACCAGGCTAGTGCCGCAAGCCGGGAGGTGTCCCGGCTTGCTCGTTTATTTCCCTCGGCGTGCCGCGCGTCATCGATGCGCGGTCACGCTTCATCGGGAGTGTGCGCGCATGGCGCGTGTGCTCAGGGCTCCCCGAGGGATCCCTGGTGTCCCGCGATGTGGGGGATTGCGGTGGGGGGCTCCGGGGGACCCGGCGGACCCGGAGAGGGGAGGGGGAAACCCTGATCGGAGGACCGATCTCCGAGGCTCCGGCGCGCGCCCGGGACACCTCGGCGCACGCCCGGTTTCTGTTGCGGCCGAGACCGGGCAAAGGTAAGAATAAACTCGGCCACAACAGTACATCCTCCTCTGTGACAGTGGAAAAAGAGTTCAGAAAGGCAGGATGAGAGTTTTGCAGAGGTGTAGGATGGAAGGAGGACACAGAGGGGATGTATTGACTAATAGATTCCACCTTTTTCTTGAAATAGTCAGCAAAGTATTGAAGGGAAGTGGAGGAAGAGAAACAGGTAGCAGATGGTGGTCTGAGTAGAGAGTCAAAGACAGAGAAGAGTCGGTGTGGGTTAGACTTGTGCATGTTTATTAATAAATAAAAGTAGGTTTGTTTGGTCTGGGAGAGGGCAGAGTTGAAACAGGATAGAATACATATGTAGATGAAGAGTTGAAGTTTCGGAAAATAATAAGCAGCATATTAAATGAGTTTCACTAGAGAGAGGGAAAAATACAGGGTATGTGAAAACTATAATCAAGGTGAGATAGCATAATTGATTATTAATTTATTTCAGGTACAGTTAGTGGTAAAGGAAAGAGATGAAAAACGGGAGATGAAAGTGACAAATAAACAAACACAAAGGGTAAAATGTGTGATATGGGAAAAAGAACAATATTTTACAACAATATAATAACATACAGTAGCATCTCAGGTAAATACAAAATTGCATGTCATACTACAGAATGATTGCTTAATGTTAAACTTAGAATCTATACATCAAAAGGAAGACAGACCTTTTTTAACTACTGGAAGGTGTCAAGTTTAGGGGAAATGTTAGAAAATCCTTCTTCACACAGGGTGTTAGATTCATTTTATAGCTTCTCAACAGAGGTGTCAGACGTTACTACAGTAAGGGAATTAAAAAATGCTTAGGATAGACATACTGTACAGTACAATGAGAAGACATGGTGTGCCAAGTGGTTCTTACATGCCGTCAAATTCAATGTTTCCATCTTATGTTACAGAATGGGAAAACAATACCTTACACGACTCCGATCAATGCAAACAAAACTGTTCATAGATCAATAATTTCCCTGCATTTTTACTTGTTCAGTGTATGTCTTAAAAGTTTTAATTTCTAAAAAGAAATTCAAGGGTTAATTATACTAAACAGGAACATGTTTTTTCTAAAAAGATGTAATCAACCAACTATATATATATATATATATATATATATATATATATATATATATATATATATATATATATATATATATATATATATATATATATAAATGCCGTCTAATTTTACTGTAGTTCATTTATGGTAGTAATAGTGTTATTTTATTAAAACATTTACCTATTTAAAGAAATAATAAAAAAAAATATTTTACAATTCATTTGAAAGTTATTAAAATCTTATAGTTAGATAGGAAGGGGATACTGATACTGTTGTCAGTCTGTTCAGATTTGTCAGATACAGTATACAGTACTGTAGTGATTTTAAACCCAAATCCTTTGGCTAATGTTATGGAAATTATAGGCCTAGTCAGGTTACAAGGCTCTTTGTTAGATTATTCAGCACAATAAAATGACCTTTGTTTCATGTTCATATAGTTTAGCAATTATGCCTTTTATATAATCTATTTATGTCAAACATGTCGAGAGAATTTTTAAAATGAACCTCACTCAGACAACAATTGACTTTGTATCAAATACATTACATATATAAATGGACTGCACAAATGTACCTGTCCTTGTGTTTCACTGTTACTGTTATGTTTCATTGTATCGAGATAGCTTCATTGTGCTCAAATGCTAAATAGTTCCTTTTTACAGAGAGAAAATTATATACTAAATAAAAAATGTAAACAGACTAGATACCTGTAAATTATATTCGACTGCATTATAAATTAATGCTGCTAAATTATGAAACCATATGGCATATGAACAGTGATATACTGTATAGATATATATAGATTATTTTGCTACAGGTATGTATATTATATATATATATATATATATATATATATATATATATATACATACATACATACATACATATATATATATATATATATATATATATATATATATATATATATATATATATATATATATATGAAAAATAGTGTTCTCTCCCTATCTCTTTTCTGTTTTTTAATATATATATATTATACATACCTGTAGCAAAAGAAGCTTCTTAAAAAAAAACAGAAAAGAGATAGGGAGAGAACACTAGTTTTCAGCTGTGCGGGATCAGTTTGTCCTGCAGGCATAACATCCTTAGTAGTCCATGTACCTTTTGCTTCTACTGGTACCAGTAGTTGCAGCAGTAGTACTCCGACTGTACATCCTGTGTACGTGTCTAGGAGCCTACTGCCACTGCTGTTAAGGTACAGGTTAAGGCTGAGTTAAGCTTGGAGGAAGTAATTATTCAACATCGTTCAACCTCACTGTCACCGGAGACCAGTATTTTTAACACCTTTACCTTAGGTGATCAATTTCACTAGGCAGGACAAGCTATTGGAATAAAATGAGGTTTATTCTGGTAATACAAGCAGGCATACAAATTAATATAAAACAAGGAAAAACACCACAACGGGGATTCTGGAGGGAGACACTAGCCTCAACAAGGTGCAGGGCGCCTGCTTCAGAAAGGCTTACCCTGCCTCTCCACGTCAAGGAACACCACGGAACTATCTACGGGATAGATACCTGGCTTAAGGAACAGTCCAGTGGTGGAGATCAGTGCACAGCTTGAAAAACTGGGCCAGCAGCCAGAATTCAAAGGTTAAAATTCATTTATTGGAATGACATAGTACCGGGGAAACTCACTCTTACGCGTTTCAGGCAAACGCCCTTTCTCAAAGGGAATAACCGCAACCCATTTGTCTCCCCGTCATATAGAACCCCCCCGCCCCAAACACTGACGTCATTGTTACAGATTTGGCGCGAATATCATATGGAGTAGTCCTAGTGGTGGATCTCTCCTCCAATCGACTACCCTTGACTATAAATGCGTCTTGTGTGGATGGGCGAGATACTACAGATACAGAGGAAGCAAATACAAATTGTTAAAAGAAAAATCAGTATATACACAATCTCTAAACTAAACAAAATAAACATAAATGACAAACAACATATTATGAGCTGGGGAATATAGTTTCATATGGAAGAGGTACATGGATATAAGGAAAAAATGCGTATATTATATATTGAGTTGCTGTATACAATTTCTCAAATGCTCTATATAAATGAAATTCATATACATAAAGATTTCTATCAGAAAATCAATTGTACGCATATATGATGTAAACTCCTAAGGATTCTTGTCCACAGCTCGTCTAATCCAGAGTGGCTGCATGATGGAGATTGGGGGGTTGTGTGTATCTGGGGGCAAGAAGCAAGAATGACAGAATAACCATAAAAGAATAGCAATGAAGAAATAATGCAAGAAAATACCCAAATATGAATTCACAATACCCTTAAATAATATCAAATAAATATAATGATCTAAATTTAAATTAGATATTAATGAAAAATCCAGAAAAATATTGCAACATATAATAAAATTTACTTCAGAAAATGCTTGAGCTCCCAATCTTGATTCATGCCCCTGGGAGTTAGTGTCCAAGGGCATAGATCCAATGCATCTCTCTACAATTTAGGAGAGCTTCTCTGTCCCTCCCCTGATATTCATCTGTACATGTTCAAGAGCGCTGTATTTAAATGTGCTCAAAGAGCCTGAGGGGCAGTTGGTAAAGGGGCGTGCCACAGGAAATATGACGTCCTGATTTTTAATTGTTCTAATGTGTTCGCCAATTCTAATTTTTAATGCCCGAATGGTCCTACCCACATAGCCACTCCCGCAGGCACATCTGAGCAAATAGATAACGTAGTTGGTATTACACGTTATGAATGACTCTATGTGATATTTCCTTTTTGTGTAAACATTCTTAACAAATTTAATTGGTAACGCATACCTGCAGAGATTACAATTCTCACATTTAAAGAAACCTTTTGGTCGAGTTGATCGGGTGTCTTTAGAGGAACAGTACAAACTGGGCGAAACATAATTACCAATAGTTTATGCTTTTTTAAAAACCATACTGGGATTAGATTTTGTATAACAGTCTAGATCTTTGTCTAGTTTTAAGACTGACCAGTGTCTGTGTATAATATGTCTGATCGGTTCAGCTTGTTTAGAGAAAGTGGTCACGAACAGTGGCATCTGGTTCGTTGCATCATTCTCCTTTTTAATTCCGCTGCCTGTATAAGAAAGGGCTCCCTTGTCGAGCAGATCCTTTTTAGCCTTAGGAACTGCCCCTTGGGGATGCCCCTTATTAAAGATCTGGGATGTGCACTGTTAGATCTGAGCAGGGAGTTTCGGGAGTTCTCTTTCCTATGTACGTTTGTTTGTATTTTCAAATCCATGTCTATATACAAATGTATATCAAGGTAATCAATCTTAGTATGATGAAAATTGTGAGTAAATTTTAAATTAAAAGTATTGGCTTCAAGATACTCAAAGAAATGGTGAAGTGTGTCAAGATCCCCCTTCCAAATAAACAATAAATCGTCAATATAACGACGGTAAAGGATGATGTGTTCTCTAAATGGATTGGTGTCCCCGAAAATGTGAGTAGCTTCCCAGAATCCCATAAAGAGGTTAGCATATGAAGGTGCAAATGACGTGCCCATAGCTGTCCCTTGTGTTTGTAAATAATATTTTTTGTCAAACATAAAATAATTGTGCTGTTACAAAAACATTACTGAGTCCAATAAAAAAGTGCTTTGTGCCAAGTGTATATTAGAATTGTTTAAAAAGTGACTGATAGCCCTGGTGCCTAAACTGTGATCTATAATGGTGTATAAAGAGGTCACATCAAGTGTGACCCACATAAATGTTTTAGACCAAGTGATCTTTTGAATATCTTGAAGCAAGTCCAATGAATCCCTTAAATAAGAAGGGAGCGTTTTAACTAACGTCTGTAAAAAATAATCCACGTACCTAGATAAACCATCTCCCAAAGATCCAATGCTTGAAATGATGGGTCTGCCAGGAGGGCAATCTAGAGATTTGTGGATCTTCGGGAGATGGTGAAAAATAGGCACGGTTGGAAAAGGATTGTAAAGATAGATTGATTCCTGTTTAGTTAGAACCCCCAATTCCCTGCCCAGATCTATCAGATCATGAATCTCTGCTAAATAAGGTTGTGTGGGATCTCTGTCTAGTTGACAATATTCCTGTGAGTTACTGAGCTGTCTAAGGGCTTCTGAGCAGTATGTGTCAGTATGCATGACAACCACTGCTCCACCCTTGTCCGCATTTTTAATGACAATGTCGGACCTCATTTTGAGTGATTGTAAATGCATACGTTCCTCATTAGATATATTATCAGGGAGTGAAGTGGAAAAGGAAAACCCTTAAGCTAAGGTTTGTAAATCCTTTTCCACTAATTTTTCAAAGGTCTCCAAATAAGGGCCCTTTGAAAATGAAGGACAGAAAATGGATTTGTTTTTCAAATCACTGTGTTCACTCCCCCTCAAGAATAAAAGTTGTTCCTCTATATCTATCATCCCATTGGGTTCTACATCAGCGGATAAATCTATCATGTCCTGTAATACGCCATATTCCTTAAAGGATAATCTGCCTTCCCGGTTATCGTCAATCGCAGGGCAGGGATCAGACATGTCCCTGTCCTCCGATGGAGGTAAATCAGGAATCGATTTGTTCTTTGAAAAGAAGAACTTTTTTAGTGACAATTTCCTGATGTATTTCTGAAGATCAATGACCGTGCTGAACAAATTGAAATTATCCATAAGGGCAAAGTTTAGGCCCTTGTTCAACATGGCCATTTCACCATCAGAAAGTGTCACACCTGAGATATTCAATACATTGTTATTACACATCAGGGATTCCTCTTCTTTTGCGCCCCTTCTTTTGGACGAGCGCCTTGTCCTTTTTGTTGTTTTTTTGAGGCTTTATTACTCCTAAGGTCGTAAGATGTAGAAGCTTCTCCTTGATGCCTCTGATGTCGTCTCTCATAATCAGCGTTGTCTCGATCTCTCTCACTGTCGTCATCTGTTGTAAAGGAGACTGTATGTTGACGAGTCTCCCCATCTGATATATCGGAGATGCTGGATGTTTCTGATAACTTCTTTAAGATCGATCTCTTGGGAGTAGATTTCTTGTAGTTATCTTTCTTGTTCTTTGAGTATTTTTGTATGTTATCTTGACGAGTAGGGGTCCTTGATGTTGATGGTCTTTGCCAAGCATAAATTTGGTTACGCTCAGAGTCCCCTCGGTCTCTCTCAAATTTTTGTGGTTTCTTGGCCATAATCTCGTCTTCAGATTTTTTTATGTTATGAGATAATCTTTCATCCATAGTTTGAAAATCCTCCATCTCCTTGAAGGTATTCAACTTTTGTTGTAAGTCCGTTATATTTTTCTTTACGTTATTCATCTCTTGAATTTTCGTCTTGATAATGAGATCCATTAGTTTCATGGAACAATCATCCAATATTGTAACCCATTCAGATTCAAAATCTTTAGAAGGGAAGCCAAAGGATGGAGTTTTCTTTACTCGCAACCCTCTTGGTATCCTCTTGGATATAATATAATTGTCCAATGTGGTGATGTCCCACCAAAGTCTAATGTTTGTAAGGAGGATTTTTTCCAATTTTGAAAAATATAAACTCAGATCCGTATTGTCCTCACATGTGTCATATGTCGTGTTATCAAATAAGTGTGCTGCTCTCCGTTTCCTTCCTGCATTGTCAGCACATGTCTGGACAAACGTAGTGTTGACAGATTAATCTACATCCACATCCTCTATATCCTCTTCCATGATAAAAAAATCACCCGTGTGCTAGTCTAAAAAAGATATAATAGACAGTGGCCTTGATCACTTCTGGTAAATGCTGCCCCCAAAAAAATGGTTAAAAACGTTGATTATACCATTCAAACAAGCTACTGCATGTAAGTCCTCAGATAGATTGTATAGAAGCAGAGTTCCAGTACCAGTGCTCAGAATTGCAGGTATATATGCATGTATAGAGTTTTGTAGTATAAGCACATATATATGTGAGAGGGAGCCACATAAAGCTGATAAGTGAAAGTACCGGACCCAGTATTTAAATGAATGCAGTAATGCAATAATGAATGTCCTTAGCGTGAATACATTTCTTCCTATGAGTGTATCAATTTCTCATAATGCAACACCGAATAGAACTTAAATCAGCAACACTGTTGCTGGTCAGAAACTCCTCCGTGAGGGGGAGACACAGTACTCACTAACAGCTGCTCCCTGTGGTTGCGTGCAGCACGCCGATCGTAGAAGAACAAACAGTCCAGTGGTGGAGAGCGGTGCACAGCTTGAAAAATGGGGCCAGCAGCCAGAATTCAAAGGTTAAAATTCATTTATTGGAACGACATAGTACCGGGGAAACTCACTCTTACGCGTTTCAGGCAAACGCCCTTTCTCAAAGAGTATAAGCGCAACCCATTTGTCTCCCCGTCATATAGAAAATCCCCCGCCCCAAACACTGACGTCATTGTTACAGATTTGGCGCGAATATCATATGGAGTGGTCCTATTGGTGGATCTCTCCTCCAATCGACTACCCTTGACTGTAAATGCGTCTTGTGTGGATGGGGGAGATACTACAGATACAGAGGAAGCAAATACAAAATGTTAAAAGAAAAATCAGTATATACACAATCTCTAAACTAAACAAAATAAACATAAATGACAAACAACATATTATGAGCTGGGGAATATAGGTTAAATTTAGATATTTATATTTATTTGATATTATTTAAGGGTATTGTGAATTAATATTTGGGTATTTTCTTGCATTATTTCTTCATTGCTATTCTTTTATGGTTATTCTTTCATTCTTTCTTCTTGCCCCCAGATACACACACCCCCCCAATCTCCATCATGCAGCCACTCTGGATTAGACGAGCTCTGGACAAGATTCCTTAGGAGTTTACATCATATATGCGTACAATTGATTTTCTGATAGAAATCTTTATGTATATGAATTTCATTTATATGGAGCATTTGAGAAATTGTATACAGCAACTCAATATATAATATAGGCATTTTTTCCTTATATCCATGTACCTCTTCCATATGAAACTATATTCCCCAGCTCATAATATGTTGTTTGTCATTTATGTTTATTTTGTTTAGTTTAGACATTGTGTTTATACTGATTTTTCTTTTAACATTTTGTATTTGCTTCCTCTGTATCTGTAGTATCTCCCCCATCCACACAAGACGCATTTACAGTCAAGGGTAGTCGATTGGAGGAGAGATCCACCAATAGGACCACTCCATATGATATTTGCGCCAAATCTGTAACAATGACGTCAGTGTTTGGGGCGGGGGATTTTCTATATGACGGGGAGACAAATGGGTTGCGGTTATACTCTTTGAGAAAGGGCGTTTGCCTGAAACGCGTAAGAGTGAGTTTCCCCGGTACTATGTCGTTCCAATAAATGAATTTTAACCTTTGAATTCTGGCTGCTGGCCCCGTTTTTCAAGCTGTGCACCGCTCTCCACCACTGGACTGTTTCTTCTGCTACGATCGGCGTGCTGCACGCAACCACAGGGAGCAGCTGTTCGTGAGTACTGTGTCTCCCCCTCACGGAGGAGTTTCTGACCAGCAACAGTGTTGCTGATTTAAGTTCTATTCGGTGTTGCATTATGAGAAATTGATACAGTCATAGGAAGAAATGTATTCACCATAAGGGCATTCATTATTGCATTACTGCATTAATTTAAATACTGGGTCCGGTACTTTCACTTATCAGTTTTATGTGGCTCCCTTTCACATATATATGTGCTTATACTACAAACTCTATACATGCATATATACCTGCAATTCTGAGCACTGCTACTGGAACTCTGCTTCTGTACAATCTATTAGATAACTGGCTTATCCCACTGGCCAGGTCTTCGTTCGATATTAGAACTTGGCCACATCTCTAGAATGTATCCTCGGCTTGGCTTGGCTTACTTGGCACCTCAATGCCTAGTGCTTTGCGATTGCGAACAAAACACCTGTGAAAAGCCTGCCTCTGCTTCACCGGACCAAGCCTAGGAATAGTCTCACAAGTCTGGAACTCTGATCTTGCAGTCCCCTTAGATAGACCTCAGTGTCCTATGTCTAACATGGAACAGGGACTGGCGGTCAAACATAGTATGGATCATAATGCAACAACCACTCACAAGCGGGAGGTTCGGCTTGTTGCACCCGTCAGAAGAGGGGGTGTACCGAGGGGCTCAGGTATCTGGCGAGTGGGATATTCAAACTGGCCAATGGGAACCATGCCTATGAGAATGGCTTCCTCTTCCTAGTCCCATAACTCCCGCTTTGTAGGCTCCTCAGTGTCTGAGAGTACAAAGAGTCTCCCCCACAGGGAGCCTTTGTCTCTGGACCTGGTTCTCTTCCCTTCCCCGCTCAACCAGATGGCCCAATGCCACGGTAAACAAGGTCTTTTAACATAATTTATTTTTAAGTGATCAGTCACATGGCAAACCAAGGTAGTGAAATAAAATTAGGTTAATTTTGGATAAGACCTCGGAAACACACAAGAATGCAAAATACAAAAATATACACACTTACGGGGTCTGGGGAATGAAATCTACCTTTCCTAGGTACAGGTACCCACTTCAAAGTGGTTTGCCTTGTCCGCTTCTCTGCTTCAGGATATCAAAGTGCTGAACACACAGCAGCCACTCTGACATGTATCTCCAGCTGGTCACAGTCGAACTCCACACTCCTTCCCAGAGTGTTTCTCCCTCTGTTAGTCTCCAGCTCTGACCAGCAGTGTTCCTTATATACTCCTTGGTGGCTATCCTTTAACAGTGAGCAAGGCTAGCCAGCCAAGAGAAACAGTGCCTGGGGCTCAGACGTGGTAATTGATTCTCATAACTAGTGCCCTAACTTTGTTCTGATCATATCTTTTCTATAGAACAGTTCAGCTATAGTGATTACAGAAACTGCCTCCATAGAAATGATAGGAACAAGCACATAACATTATTTACATTTGCAGGGCTGTGTTAATTTCATCACACGCAATCCCAGGTATCTAATCTGGGGGGAATTGCTAACACATAAAATACAGACATAAGGTAATTATGTAAAAGACAGGATTTAGAATTACACACAGCTAGCCCAAATCACATCATAAGACAATGCCGGCTTCTAAATTGGGGGGAGAATTGTCACAAAGAATACATGCTTTGAAATACATTTACACATTCCCTGTTCTTCCCCAGATATTAAAGACATTTAGCTGGATTAAATATTACTAAGACAGCCAAGTTACACTTTTTTTTAGGGGTAAATAGCTGGAATTTCTCTTTATTAGGTCCCCCAGCTACCCCTACCGTGACACCCGACACCTCGCTACTCCTATCCTCCTCTTTGATCCACCATCTCTATGTAGGGAGCCTGATTAATCGAATAACCGGGGCTGCCTCCATAGAGATGAAAACAAAACTACATGCTGCACACATACATAGAAAAAGGAGAATGATACAATTACCGGTGCTCCACTGCAGCATACCCACGAACATACAAAGGAAGAAATCGCAGAGCACTGACGGATTTTCTGAATACTAATTCAATAAAGCCAAAAACATACAATGTTTCGACCTAGTGGTCTCTCAAGTGATATAAAGTTGCACCACTTTATATATCACTTGAGAAAGTTCTGGATATGTGTGTATAGGGATAGAAGATCCAAAATCAGTGCTGTATAGCAAAAAACAAACAAATTCTTCAAATCCAACTTCAAAGTGCAATGACATGGACTCTTCACCTATCTTATCATGTGCGAAAGACCACTAGGTCGAAACGTTTTTGGCTTTAATAAATTAGTATTCAGAAAATCCGTCAGTGCTCTGCGATTTCTTCCTTTGTATGTTCCATTTAGATGAATACACATTTTAAAACACATTTCTTTTCTACAGCTTGGGCTCGGTAATTTGGGTGGTAAAACTTGTCCTAGCAGCCAAGTTTTAAAAAACAAGTACTAAGAACTTGCTTGCATGTCAATACAATATTTAATAGGGAAACATGTTATTAAAATGCATATGCGTACCTGCAAATCAGGCACGATTCACGGGTAAAATTATGGGACAACCGGCAACTTTGTCCTGGAACATTTTATATACATTTTAGCCCTTTTTGCCCCCCCAGTATTAACTATTAAAATCCCGCTCCTAAAGTCCCAGTTCTGTACCTATATCGTATAAGAGGATCCAAAACACACACATTGACCCTGGCTTATAGAAAAACGGAGACTAATGGCTTATAGGTGCTGATAAACCGCTGGGGACCAACAGTTTTAGGGGTAGCTAGCCAGACTTCACCATTTGTATGAAGGCTAGCTACCCTCTACTGTCACACTCACTCTTTGAAAGTAGTCTTTGTAATAGAGTAGGTCAGTGTGAGATTTGCTTGTTTCCTCTATGTTGGAGAGTGATGTTTTGCTAGGGCCAACTTTGGAGGCCGCATTATAATCCTTAAAACCTTTTTTTATCTATAGTGTTAGTGGGTGCTTCCTCTGCAAGGGACACCTGTTGTTTGGGGAGATATGTGAGCAGGAAGTTTCAGCAGCATGTGTTGTAGGTGGATGCAAGTTAGTTTGCAGACAAGGATGCTGGATGTCCCAGTTCTACCCTGTTGTGGAAGCCCATAACAAGTTTTGATTCAGTGTCCCCGTCTCTAGTATTACCTGCCCTATCTGACTACTACATCCAGCAGCACCTCTCATGCTGCTCTTTCGCTCTGTCTTGGGATAAGGAAACCACCAGCAAGTGATGGTTAGGTGGGGTAAGTTCAGGAGGCACTGCATGAGAGAGAAATTGATAGGAAATCAGTTGGAAGAACTTCCTGCAGTGACATGAATCCTCAAAATCCTGACTGGGCCAAGTACGCCATTCGTTGCTGCAGAGGGCGAGGGTGATATTGGTTGTTGTTTGTGGCTCATTTAATGATCTAAGTGAGGAAGTCCTGGGGAAGGTCAGGTATAGGATTGTGGCAGTTCCTCTAAAAAAAAGTCAAATTTCTAAGCATCTGCATTGGTTTTCCATTCTGTTCCCTGAGCCTGCAATCATCACATAGTTGTGGTTGTGCACCTTGATGGACCACCTCCTTGGTGTGGGAATATTTTGAATTACCTTGCCATGGCACAATGAGTGCCTCTGTGGTTGTCTACTGTATCCTGTGGGATGAAGGTCAAAGGTGTGTGTGAGCGGGTGCAGCCTAGGGATGACTGCACTGCAACACCATCTGCAGTGCAATCACCATAATATCTGGGACTATCCCCATCAGCAATTTTGTATTGCTCCATTGTTCTCCCCCCACCTACCTCACAAAGAAGGAGCTAACTAGCACTTTCCCAAGGTGACACATGAGGTTCAGGAGGGCATCACTGTCCGCCACTTCTTGGAGTTGCTTCTGATGCACTAATTACTCCCGACCTCCTACCTTGAGAAAGCGCCAAATCCAAGCGTGAAACGATCGTCGGTCATGAAGTCATCGCTTTGAGGTCCGGAGGCAAGTGATGCACCATCCCCTTCCTTGTAGAAAGGGTTGTATACCACTGTACAGTGTTACTTATTTACCCATTGATATTAATTGCATATAGCATTATATTGCCACACAATGAAGGGTATTATAGTACTCTGCTGGTATGACACAACTATTAGTGGGAGGTGATACTGTACCTTCATTCTTGATATGTGTGTAATACTGTGTATGTGCCATGGAAGTGTATATGCACTGTTCTGCTGCAACTATTGATTGTATTGACTCTGTAGGATTCCCCTAGTCCACCACACATTATTAACTTGTTATGTGTTGTGACTGGTGTGGATTTAGGGCTATTATTATTATCCTCACATTCTGGAGTCTGACAGCAAGGTTGGCAGATATGACTGACCTAATGTAGGTATTTATTACTATACTTATACATTACACTGGCGACACACTTTATTCGAGCTCGGCTAGTCCCACGAATTCGGGTATACCCGGGTGTATTGAGGTTTGTGACTGTTTTCTGCCCGAGTGCATTGAGTTATTTTCCAGGCAGGGATTGAAGCATTTTATTCCCGCTGGCTGCAATACTGCACAGTATATATATATATATATATATACTGCATTACAATTCATGAATTTATGCCATCTGGTAGACACGCGAAGCATTGCAGCCTATTAAATCCTAATCATTATCATTTAAGAGATCAGCCGCCCATCAGCTAGGCATGAACCCAGGCTGGGAAGGCAAATGCAACGGGGCTTGTCAGAGGTGAGGAGCGGCGCATTCCAGGTATCTGCCAGGTACATACTGGGTATTTGCTCGAATAAAGTGTGTCGCAGCAGTTATATATATATATATATATATAATGTATAAGTATAGTAATAAATACCTACATTAGGTCAGTCATATCTGCCAACCTTGCTGTCAGACTCCAGAATGTGAGGATAATAATAATAGCCCTAAATCCACACCAGTCACAACACATAAGAATTGCAGCTATATATATATAAAACCAACCAGAGAAATTAAGATTTAATTGGCTTTTGGGGTGTGTGTCATTGAGCTGCATTCTACCAACCAGAGAAATTAAGATTTAATTGGCTTTTGGGGTGTGTGTCATTGAGCTGCATTCTACCAACCAGAGAAATTAAGATTTAATTGGCTTTTGGGGTATGTTTGTGAGCTGACTCCTATCAAATGAGAGAGAAATTATAATCTAATTAACTATTTTGTATGTCTGAGTTGATTAGACTAACCCCTCCCTTAAGTGTTAGTCAAATGCATGAGAATAGGGTACTTAAGTGACTGTAGCATGGCTGTGTACCAAAAGGCTGTGTAACATCAAAAGCGTCACATCATAAGTGTACATCAAAAGTGTCTAAAAGAGTTAATTTTGAAGGTGAAATTGGAGGTGAAGATTCGAGGAAGATCTGGACTCTGCATTACAACTTTGCCACTGTGAGACATTAACTTTTAACATCTGTTATTTATTTGTACACTTTTATCCTCCAGTACCTTGGAATTCTCTCCTCCTGCATCTCACTATGCCCTCCTTATTACTTTTTCTGTTTACTATTTTCTTACTCCTTTGTGAACGTCTCTGTTCTCTCCAACTTCCCCACTCCCCACTGCACCATTATTTATATACCTCTCTCCCAACAGCATCTTTACCAGTCAATAAAAAACACCCACACAAATCCTCTATTCACACCCTCTATTTACTTCTTCCTGCTGCTGGGGATCTCCCCTAAGCCTGAAGCCAGACATACACACCTGATCTCACTCATGCCTCCCTGCCACCTCTTCCCCTGTAAATGGTGTTAACCTTTTCATTTAACACTGACCTTCCTGAAATTTTACCCCACAAATCAAGCATCCCAATAGCCTGCCCTCATGGCTAATGTCCCACACTCAGTCACTCCTACCACCCATTGTGACCAAGCACTGCCATCTACAGCACTTACTCCTAGACCTGCTGTCTCTGTAAGTTTCCCATTAAACCTCTCAGATTGTAAGCTCTTCGGGGCAGGGATTTCCTTTCCTATTGTCTGATTTTGCTGCACTTATTGTATAATTATAATTCCCTGTACTGTATTCTTTGTGAAGCGCTGAGTACCCTTTTGGCGCTATATAAATAAAGACATACAATACAATATATACATCACAAACGAAGAGACCCACCACACAGGGGGGTGAGTGTAAATTTAAATGGTTGCAGCATTTGATATATTACATATTTGAGTGTTCCACCACCTACTAACATTACATCACTATTATTTGAATTTCTAATATTGGTATTTTATTTCACATTTTATTTCACATCCCAACAGCTTCTTTACCAGTCAATAAAAAACACCCACACAAATCCTCTATTCACACCCTCTATTTACTTCTTCCTGCTGCTGGGGATCTCCCCTAAGCCTGAAGCCAGACATACACACCTGATCTCACTCATGCCTCCCTGCCACCTCTTCCCCTGTAAATGGTGTTAACCTTTTCATTTAACACTGACCTTCCTGAAATTTTATGCCACAAATCAAGCATCCCAATAGCCTGCCCTCATGGCTAATGTCCCACACTCAGTCACTCCTACCACCCATTGTGACCAAGCACTGCCACCTACAGCACTTACTCCTAGACCTGCTGTCTCTGTAAGTTTCCCATTAAACCTCTCAGATTGTAAGCTCTTCGGGGCAGGGATTTCCTTTCCTATTGTCTGATTTTGCTGCACTTATTGTATAATTATAATTCCCTGTACTGTATTCTTTGTGAAGCGCTGAGTACCCTTTTGGCGCTATATAAATAAAGACATACAATACAATATATACATCACAAACGAAGAGACCCACCACACAGGGGGGTGAGTGTAAATTTAAATGGTTGCAGCATTTGATATATTACATATTTGAGTGTTCCACCACCTACTAACATTACATCACTATTATTTGAATTTCTAATATTGGTATTTTATTTCACATTGTAGGTTACTTGGGGAGTTGTCTGCTATGACCCCTCCTATTGCATATCTAGTACATGTTATTTCTACATGCACCAGTTTTACAGAACAATTTTGAATTACATTTAAGGTGAGCGGTTTTCCACCCGATGTGTATACATGGACTTATTACTCCAACTGTGAAGCGTACATATGCACACATTGTATTGTATGTCTTTATTTATATAGCGCCATTAATGTACATAGCGCTTCACAGTAGTAATACACGACAATCATTTAAATAACAAATATAAATAACAAGTCATAATAATAAGTGCTTCAGACATAAAAGTAACATTTAGGAAGAGGAGTCCCTGCTCCGTGAAGCTTACAATTAAATTGGCAGGTATGAAAAATGTACAGAGACAGTGTGAGGGCATTCTGGTAAGTGCGTCTGAAGGGGGCCAAGCTTGATGTATCATGCATATAGTATTAGTCATTTTTTTGCACAGGATTGAGGCTGGCCGGGGTCCTCGAGTGGTCCCCGCGGTTGTCCGGGGGCCTCCAGGTGGTTCCTGCGGGTATCCGGGGGCCTCCAGGTGGTGTCTGGGAGTTCTCAGGTGGTTCCCACGGGTGTCCAGGGGCCTCCAGGTTGTCCCTATGGGTGGGCCCTATGGGTGTCTTGGGGTCCTTGTATGGTCTCTGTGGGTGTCCGTGAGACTCCAGCTAGTGTTTGCGACTGTCCGGGTCCCCACAGGGTCCTCGGATGGTCCCCACGGGTGTCTGGGTTTTCACGGGTGGTTCCTGCAGGTGTCCTGGGGCCTCCATCTGGTTCCCGCATTTGTACGGGGGCCCCATGAGGGTCTTTGTGTGGTCCCTGTGGGTGTTTGAGGGTCCTCGGGTGGTTCCTGTGGGTTTCTGGGAGCCTCCAAGTGGTTCCTGTAGATGTGTTGGGGCCTCCAAGTGGTCCCCATGGGTGTCTGGGGGTCTTCGGGTGGTTCCCGTGGGTGTCCAGGGGCCACCAGGTAGTCCCGACGGGTGGTCCCTGTGGTTGTCTGAGTTTCCTCAGGTGGTTCCTGTGGGTGTCTGGGGTCCTTGGGTGGTTTTCATGGGTGTCCGGGGGCCTCCAGGTGAATTCCGTGGGTGTCTGGAGGCCCACGGGGGTCCTTGGGTGATCCCGCGGTTGTCCGGGGGCCTCTGGGTGGTTCCCAAGGGGGTACGGAGGCCTCCAGGTTGTCGACACGGGTGTCCAGGGGCCCCACGGGGATCCCCGGGTGGTCCCCGCGGGTGTCTGGGTGTCCATGGGTAGTTCCCGTGGATGTCCGTGGGCCTCCAGGTGCTCCCCGCAGGTGTCCGGAGGTCCCTGCTGGCCTGCGGTATCAATCCTGTGCATAAAAAAATGCATATGCTATACATTCAAATAAATACACTCTCCCCCATACATACAGTACAGCAATGGGCAAAATGTATATTATCCAAATATGGATAATAGTGTATTTGCCCATTTAAAATAAAACATAAATCAGCAGCATAAAGTAAATTAAACTGGCACTTACCCCTGCCAGGATGAAGGCTTTACTCATCCTTATGACCATCCTGGTCCTCCGTGGGTATCAACAGCAACAGGACAATAAAAAAATACAATCTTTCAAATAACCCTTTCATCAACGTAGCGGTTAGTTACAGTAATGAAGGTGTTAACCCACTCTCCATTACTGACCACCCACCCTACCCGGGGACACCACCCCCATTTCTCATTGATAGGCACAGTTTTGAACCATGCCCATATAATATATAGCAATAAATGGGAAAGCTAAAATAACAGGCCCGAAATAAAGCACAGTATTACATAGAAAATAAGAACTCATTAAACATGCCAAAATAAACAATTAATTGGAACAGTGGCAATCCCATGTCCAGTGGGCATGAGCTGCCACCATGTCAGGCAATATATAACCTGTTCAGCACTCAGAGTGAGTCAATCGCTTGTTACATGTTTTCCTGTTCAGGACTTTATTTAGACAATTGGTACGTTATAGGGTGTTATTATGCTCAATCTTCCTGGTGTTATTGTTAATAAGTGATTATTAGTGAGCTTACCATCTGGGACTGCAACCCAGTACCTGTCTTCTATCAAGTTTATGTTTAGGGGTCCCCCCTACAAGTATCTGGTTATTCATTCATTCATTTATCCTACTATTGGGATCTTTAGCATTACGCAGTCACATGGTCAATATATAACCTATCAATCTTCAAAGCAAGCCTCTACTAAAAAACACATTCAATTTTAATATTAAAAATGCCAAAAAAACAATTGATTGGCATGGTGGCACTCTGATGCACTGTGGGCATGAGTTGCCACCATGCCAGGCAATATACAACGCATCAATCTTCAAAACAAGCCACAAATAAAAAAAACACAATCCATTTTAATTTAAAAAATGCAAAATAAATTATGAATTGCTTGGCAAGGTGGCTCACACATGCCCTGTGGGCATGAGCTGCCATTATGCCAGGCAATGGGCAACCTGCAAAAAATAAAAACATACATAAAATAAAAACCACATTGCATTGACAGAAATATAAAAAAGCCCCCAAAAATTGTTTGGCAAGGTGGCACACCTATGCCTTGTGGGCATGAGCTCCAACTATGCCAAGCTTTAGATAGATTAAAGATCTTTAGTTTATCGGTCGTGGGAACAGGAGTGGTTAATTTCTCTGTTCCCACCCTCTTCTCTCCCTTAGTTTTCTTGTTTCCTCTTCTTGTGGCTCTTGTGACAGTGTGTGTTCTAAAAAAGCTTCCTTATCAGACATGGGATGTAATCTGGTGTTTGACATAGCTTTAGGCAATCCTAATCTGCGTGTGTCACTGCTACCTCAATCAGACGCAGAGTTGGCTACTTCAGGTGAAGAGTAGTTGATGGTATTGGATCTGATTTTATAATAATGTCTATAGCTAAACACTTTTTCCTGACTAAAGTATTTATGCATAGCAAGAGTTTGTGTCATTGCAAATAAAATAAATAAATAAATCACACAACAGGATCACTTTTAATGGTGTAAACATCATTCACGTTTGCAGCCTCAGACAGCAAGGGGTTGACCTGACTTTATATGGCTTCAGAAAATTATTCCATGACATGACTAATTGACCATTTTAATTACAAACACAGGAAAACTTGTCAATTAAGGCTACTAAAAGGACATACATTTCAGTCTTGTGTTCTGAGAAACAATTGTTCTGTAGCATTAGCAGTCAGTTTCCCTTTGTTTAGTGAATTATTTTGTAACAAATTGCCTATTAGTAGGTTGTTGAATTCAAAATAGTAAAATGACCAGCAAGATTGTGACACAAAACATACAGTAAATAACCATTTATTTTTGTAATCCATTATTCTAGAGATGTGTGTTTATTAGATCAAGGTCAAATATCTAAACAACAATTGCTCTGTAGAGATTTTTTTTTACATTGAGTATGACCTCCTTTTTATATCCCTTTTCTTTCTTCGAAATATACTTTGCTCCTATACAGTACCATGTTGAAACATCTGATATATTTTAACATTTCTAGCAGAGATTAAAAAAGTTATGATGGGTAAAAAAAGTGACAAAAATCCTCCACAGAGTGACACACTGTGCTCTCTTGCATGTCATTACCCAGAATACATGTCTGAAGTGGAAGCACTGTCCGCTAAGCGATATTGGGGAAAGACAGGGTTGAATACTACTGTAGATATAGGTAAATATTTTTTTTTGCGGTTGTCACTCCGCACGTTTCGATTGGTCCTTTGGTCCACGGATTTAAGCGGAAAGATTAGTCTGAAAAATGGCAATTCGCCTTTTGCGTTTTTTTTTTTACCAACGACAATCTATCCACGGATTCCACAATCCACTGAAGAATTTTAAAAATACAATCCATGAATTCAGTAATCCGCATGCAAATTGCTGAATCCACGGATTGGATTCTTAAAATCAGCCAACGGACTATATCCAATGACGGTTTTGGATTAATCCACGTAGATTGAAACTGCAACAATCTGTTGGTAGATTTTACACAGTGGAATATATTTTCAATGGCAAATGGGGAAACGGATGTGGACTGGTTTGCACATCTCTATTGAGGACCTGTCTGAGGCATGCAAATGCACAACATCATCAACAAGGGAGGGGTCCATGCTACCTTATTGGTTGGCTTCCCTCCCTTTTTGATGATGTCACCAAAAAAGGAAAGGTGTCTCCACCACGTTTAAATTCTCCTGTGTCACGTGACCAGGACATTTAAACAATACAGGAAGATACCGGCACACCATACCATGGCATTTAACTCTTGAAGCAGGGGTTAAAATAAAAGCAATCGCCTGTTAGAGGTGCACCGGGAGAGTGACTGATTCTCACTCTTACTGCGTGTCTGTTACAGACTGATGCAGCCCGGAAGGACTCACACAGCGGGAGTCCCATTCAGAAGCAGGGACGCCGGCTGTGTTAATCCTGATCGGCCATTAGTCTCCTTACTTGCAATCCGTGTGCACAGAGGGAAATAAAACATATTACTGAATGTTCATTTGCCCATATTGTCCCCTAAAATGTACATCACTGTTTTTTATGCTGTGTAATATGCCTCATTCACACAAAATGTGGTTACACTAATAAATATTCCTTATTTTTTGCATTCTTACTACCTAGGTGAGGTTTCATGACCACATGTGCATATGGGACCAACACCAATATAAATGTAAAATGTATGATATACGGTATGTTTACTTGGGTACACTAATGACACAGACATCACTATCAAAAATATTATTGCAAAAATGTGAAATTATATTTGCCTCATAGGGAACAAATCAAATTGCTAGTGAACAGTTGATTCTTGAGAAGAAATATATTCAAATTACCCATGTCTTCACTTGTTTGGGTGAGTACTTTAATAAAATATATACATTCATGGGTGCATTTTTTATTCTTTTGGGTCATATACAGTATCTTGACATGTATGTCAAAATGTAATGCTAGTATAAATTTATGAGTAAAAATATATTTCCACATTGATTTCAGCTGCAATATCGTTTTGGGAAAATACGTTAAACTTGTCTAAATTCCTTATAGTGTGTACCTTCATAAAATATATAGTTTCATTGGGTATTTTCATGCTAAAGGTGGGTGTTTGGCCTTGCCAATGATGATGTGCACCTTTTGTGTTCAGTTCTGAAAAATGCAGGTGTAAAGAGATTTACACAGTCTTACTAATTTGGGACTTCTGTTTGATACCTACTTTGAAATTGAACCACCATTCCTGTATTCATACCTGCTATCAGTGTACAGAGGAGACCAAGGGTAATAAAATGTTTTAAGCTGGTACAGTATGTGAAAGTATGATGCAAAGTGTCTTGATATTTTTCTCATAAATGTACACTGCTTGAATAAAGATTCACAGACAGTAATATTTGTAGGGAAATGCAGTACATGCTATCAATGTTTTAATTCCTTGGAGCATGTACAGTCTGAAAATATATACTTTAATGGAGGTATTTTTATTCTACTGAGTAGTTTTGCCATGCCAATTATTGCGTGCACATTTTACATTTTGCTCAGGTACAGAATGAACAGACTTGCAAATTGGGGGTCTGTATTGGCCCAAAAAGTACAGTACCTATACAGTACATATCAGATATTTGTGAACTCACAGCACAGAGGGCAATAACATTTATTATTCATGGAATAATATAAAGAAAGTTGCTCACAGGAATCATACTAGTACATGCGTATTGCAAAATTATAGCATTGATATATAGTTTTTATTTAATTTATACTGTATTTTAAAATTAAAAAGAAGATAAAAATGTAGAACATAAATCCTGGACGCACAACAAATTAAGCATAGGAAATTGCATCACATGTAAAAGAAAAGGACATTTTCTTACATGTCACACAGAAGCTCAAGGTCAAAAATATTAAGATACTCAGTCAGTGGTATTATGGGCACTAATTTTGCACAGGTTGCCTACAGCGATTGGCAAAATTAGTGCACATAGCCCCACAGACTGAGTAGTTTAAGATTTTGAGCTTCTGTGTGACGTAAGAAAATGTCCCTTCTTTAAAATTTGATGCAATGTCCTTGATTGTTGAGATTAAAGGCTGCAGGTTCTACATTTTTATCTTTATGCATTAAAAATACAATTTAAAACAAATGAACAATATAAACCAATGCAATTACTTTTGGTACAAATAGAAAAAAAAATATTGTAATTAATGTTAACCTTATTATTAATTGCTGGTATGTCATTATAACTGGAAATATTACATTAGTTTATCATGGATATTTTGTGAAATATATTGATTACTATAGATGTAGCAGGATTTACTGCTTCCAGTCCCATGACATTCATATTTTTATAATAAAATTAATTAAATTCACATGAACATTCTTAAGTACGGTAATTTAGATAATGAGGGCAATGGTAGTGCAGTGTGATATCAGTACCCAGGAGAAATATGATTCATAAAATGATAATACTTTAACTTTATGTTCACATGTAAATTGACTGATCATTATAAAAATAATTAAATAGACAAGATAAAGTTGAAGCTCTGAAAGAAATAATATAGTGGAAGTCATTCAACCAAATCCTTTTTGGACTTTACTGATTAAATAACAGTGCTAACGACAGCAGAACTAAACAAATGTACGTTTTATTCTTCGATATCGTTATTTTCTAACAAATGAAAACATAAATTGAACTCACAAGCTTCGTTTTTGACTCTATGATAAAATGTAAGGTGCATTATATGCAGAGGTCAACCAAAAATTGCTAACATTTTGTAAAAGAAAAATAACCACTGCTCGCAATGCTAAAAATATAATACAGTAATTTAATAATTCTATCATAAACCTTGTGCACTTCACATGTAATAGGAACATGCCTGAGGAATGTTGGGCATGAACTGAAAAAATATTTTATTGATTTGGGGATGAATGAGGTCTCTTTCTGGAAAACAATTTGAACATTTTCAGTACCCTGGAAAACCTAATATAAATTGTGATCGTCTACTCCTGTATTGCGTGACAAACATTTTTAAAATTCTTGTTTTTATTGCCTTCCATGTTCTTAAAAAAAAAATGATTTATCCATCTTGTAGGCATTACTAAAAGTCTCTTCAATAGTCTTTGGGTTGTAACTTTGTTTCAAAGATCTATTATATAAATTCTTCGATTGTGTCAGGAAAAGATCACTTGAACAATTTCATCTCAATCTGCAAAACTGACCTTTGGTTGACCACTATCTGCCAGAAGGAAAGATTTGCCTGAATTGATCTTTCGAAATACATTTGTTTGATTTTAGTTATTAATGTCAATAAACAGTAACTTATCTAAATAGTGCATATTGAAAAAAATGTTGTATGGTGCTCTATAGAAAAAGCAATACTAAAAATAATAAACTTCTTATTAGGAAAATTAACCCATTTGGTAGATGTAGGTATAAAAGATTGTCCCAATAGATGTATGACTGGTAAACTAAAATCCCATGTAGCATGGTAGTAAGGATATAATAATAGACACCTGCCGGTGACCAGTACTGATGAACATCCAATTCTATGGAACAAAATAACATGAATAATATCCAGAAAATTTATGGGTCAACTGGAATAAACTCACATGGGATGAATGTCCACGATATTCAGTAAGTATCCAGTAAGTCAAATGTATCCAGCGATCCAAGGGTTAAGTGTGCCTCCGCCTGTAGATGAACATGATGAAGGAAGAAGAGAAAAAATGGAGCAGTATGTCCAGTGCTGGCAAAGCCAGAAAATAACAACAAGGATGCGTTCCCACAATGAAAAATAAGGCTAATTTAATGGATCAAAAACAAACTAAAAACACACCAACGCGTTTCGGACTATAAATAGCCATTTATCAAGGTAACTACTTACCCTCTGGTGTACTATTTATATAAGACCGGGGTGCAGTATGCGACAATCGCTAACACTTCTGGGTATGTCACGCGGCGCGAACGTCTGACGTCAACACGCCTGAACGCGTAACGCGAATGCGTCCGAAGACACAAATGTGTGACAGTCACCCGCCCGGAGACGAAAGGGGCGTAGCAAGAGTCCCCATTTACCACTGCATAAAGCCCTGGCCAATGAACACTGAGTGCCACTAACCCAAACAAAAGCGAGCGCGTGACGTCAGCGCGCCCAGTAGCGCGAGACATAGCGTCATCGTGCCACGCGATGCTTGGAGCATGGCGCAGCCGCATCACGGTCACAATACAAAATATAACTTTATTGAACTTTGACATTGACACTCCAGAATAATAATACCAAGGAAAAACACAAATAAATTAAAAATATTAAAACAAATATAAAGAAAAAGACACAATTCTATATTAAAAAACAATTAAATAAATTGTCAAATACACATCCTTAGATATTAGGTATATATATTGTAGTAACGAAGGTCATATGCTTGATAGGGTTCTTGTAATCATAAAATATACATTCATATACTGAATCACTAATTAAAGTAAAATCCTCCATAAATGTAAATAAAAACATCAACCATAAATATCAAATTAAAAAAACCCAATACACAGAAAAATTGAAATTGTGATTGAGATGCAGAAATGCTAATGATAATAATTAAAATTTTAATTAGAGATGCATAAATATCCCTTTACCATATAATCATTTAAGCATAAAGTACTATAAAGAATGCATCAATATGACCCCGCTGTGGGGCAATCCAGACCTCGCTCCGGGCCTGACCAGAAAGGAATTCATAATTTGGAAACAATTAGGCATACTTAGACTTCGAGATTTAGAGGGGAGACAGGACATTAAACCATTTGAACAAATTAGAGCTGATAAGAACCTCCCCCTCACAGAAGTTTTCAGATACCTCCAACTGCATGCATTTTATAATAATATTACCCCAAGACCCCCATTAACCATGTTTGAAAAGCTCTGTCTAGTTGAGACTGATACTAGTGGACTCATATCGCAGCTGTACAGAGAAGGGATCGGTTCGGGGGGGAAAGCTGAGCAAAAACTGAAATACATGGACCAATGAGAGAAAGATCTAGGGGAAACTCTAGATAAGGAGGAATGGGCCAAGATAGTAATGGCTTTGGCCAAGAGCTCTGTCTGTACGACATTAAGGGAGAACGAATATAAAGTGTTAATGCGCTGGTAGCATACTCCCTTGAAATTATCCAAATTTGTACCAGGGTACTCCCCACTGTGCCCCAGACAGTGCGGAGCAACAGCTGACCTGTTACATATGCTGTGGTCTTGCCCACAGGTTAGACCGCTATGGCGAGAAATTAGAGATTGGCTTCAGAGGATTTTAGACCTCAAAATCCCCTTAGACCCGTGGCGGTTCCTCCTGAACCGTCAGACACTGGGTCTGAACAAAGCAAGTAACAGATTGATTGCATATTTCGCAACAGCAACACAGTGTGAGATCGCAGCATTATGGAAACAACCCGAAATACCATCGATTCCCAAGATTCGGAACAGAATTTGGTTTATGTGCCAGATGGAAAAATTAACGAGTTTGGTTAATGACACTGGCGCAATTTTCCTAAAAACCTGGACACCTTGGTTGGCCCAGATGGACATTCCGGGAGTAGAGAGGGATACTATTTTGCTTTGATAGATGCAGATGCGTTCTCCCTTGATAGCGAACGGACGCGGGCGCCATAGGCGGTAATTGGGAACCAAGATACCCTCTGTGAATAGCTAATTAAGAATGGAAGGGCTCCTCCACCCGGTGAGACGGACAAGACAGGAGCAAGGTTACGGAGACATTGAGATCCAAGAACATTGCATTTGGCTCGACCAGGTAGAAGTAGGACCCGTGCCAAACCCCTTCCCCCCCATCCCCTTCCTTTGTGTCTTCCCCTTCATTTTTCTTTTTCCTTTGCGGTTGTTTGTCTCTCTCTCCCTCCACTCTCCATGAATAAGTGTTTGTTAGGAATGAAATGTATTGGTAACAACAACTCAGATGTTATAACTGTTTATGTATACTTTTGAAAAACAAAATAAAACCAAAGTTATAAAAAAAAAGAATGCATCAATAACATGCAGACTATATAACTATTAAGACATAAAGTTTATGACTAAAAATGCATCAATACTATATAATCCATATATCATAATTTGACATCCTGTACAATGCTGTGGAATGCAACAATTAGGGCCTATTGAAGGAATATGTTTAAATATCTTAAAGGAGGGGCTTCTACATTGCTGTAAGATACAACAATTGAGGCCTGTTGAAGGAGCATATTTATGTATCTGTAGCCATGTGTAAAATTGGTGTACATATCTCTTTCTCATGCTGGCAGTAAACCTGGTAAGTATGCAGGATTGCCAGCAAGAATCACGGAGGTTTGCCCTCAAATCCTGGTGAGGTGTCATATGTCCCAAAGGAAGTGACAACATGCTTTATGTCCACCCTTAGTGACACAGAGCGTGTTTGTCCTCTGGGGGTGATTTAAGACACAGTGCTGCCTAAAGTTAGGAGTTAAGTTCCTGTTGTTGTTCTGACTGTTCAGTGAGAGGCACGTGGAGGTCTGCAACAGTGTTGCAGAGTATAATGCAAGAGCTGTGAGTCAGTGCAGCAGCAGGATATGGAGGAGCTGACAGCAGACAGAGAAGCTGGTGAATCTCTTTGAGAGGAGAGGTGGGAAGCAACTCTATTAGAGGAGAAGGGACCTTCCTAATGGAGTGCAGCAGAGAGATGAGCGGCTGAGCTGCTAGCTGTGAGGGGCAGCTTGCCCATACCATCGTGCAAATAAAGATGTCCTTGATAAAAGATACCCTTATGTATGAGTCTGGAATTACTCTGCAGAGGAAGGCACCACAGAGGAGTTCCTCATCAGAACCATCCCCATGCGGACGCAGGGATCCTGATGAGGTGGAGGCGCTGCACTGCATATAGGTAGGACTCGCACCCACTACCTCAGCTACCTGTCTGACTTGACATCTTGACATCCCCCAATACCATCAAGCGGGAGACTCAGGAGTCCTGTGGCCTACAGGTGCACCACCATGCACAGACATGTAACGGGGCTGGATAGACCACAGGGGCCAATGTGAGATTGGGTGGGTCAGACCAGACACGAACAGGCGTTACAGTTGGAGGCGCTGCTGAGATACCTGTCAACAGGACAGGCTTTTGCTAGGCTCACCAGGAATAGGGAGAGTGTCTGCTGCCACTTTGTGCTGCGTTTGAAGGAGCCAGGTGTAGTCAAGGGAGGCCGTGGAAGACGTGGAACGCATAGACGCCCTGGGATTCTTAGGTCTGGAGCCGGGCTATAGCTGTCCGAGTCCCTTGAGGTAGTGCTAGTGGTAGGACGCCTTAAAGGGATAAACTGGTAACTTAGAGCAGGAATCCTGGAGAGGCCTGCGCTAGACTGACCAACAGTAGGTAGACGCCAAAGTATTGCATGGACGACCCAGAGTACTCTAGCCCATTCCAGACCAGTGAACAGAGAGTATAGACTGGGAGGAAGGAGATACAGCAGACACAGCAAGAGTGAGCCTAGCCTGAGATAGTGCAAACACGAGTCAGATCTACATTAGGTACACAAGGTGGTGCACAAGGCATTTTATTGCATCGGTGTGGCAGCTGCCCCGCAGAGAGGAGCTCCATGTGCGATAACAGGAATGATCACAAAGGAAAAAATGGCGACGGCGTTGGAGTTAGTAGAAATGCTCACTCAGCCCATTGCGTGTGAAGATGACGAGGATGAGTTGATGGCCAAATTCAAAGCCCTTCGGCAAGAGGAAGGGGAGTATTTGTCTGAGTTCGTCGGCAGGATTCAAGGACAACACCTGGCCAAAAAGATTGTGGCAGCGGCGGAAGTGGATCGACATCGGTACCAGCAACTACTGAAAGACAGCTATCAAGATGCGAGGTGCCCCCGTTCCTATCCCCCCCGCCCAAATATGTGGAATTGATGCAGTATATCTTGAGACATGAAAGGCGGCTGTATTTGCACACCCGTGGGAGGGGCAGGGACAGCCGCAGGGAGGATGCCGAGGGGGCACCAGCTCCTAAAGAAAAGGGTGCCAAGGAAGAGTCTCGATTTCCCCCTGGTCCATCCGGGCGAGCAGAACCCCGGCAGGAAATACGCTGTTACAACGGCGGAGAAGCTAGTACCACGGCGGCGGCGGATCACACAAGTGAAGCTGGAGATAAAGAGACAATTATCCCATCTGCTGCGGATCCTGATATGGGCCCATGTGCCCTACAACGGCCAGTCAGGCCTACCACAGAGGTACCATCGGTCCCAGGCTTGGGATCAGTACCTGCTAATGACGACAAGGGTGAGTTGACTGCCAGGGGTGTTGGGTGTGAGCCTCCAGGTGACCGCGGAGCACGATAGCTCCTTAAGTCTGGCCACCAGGGCGAATGGCTCCACTCAGCATCGCGTCCTGGCGGAGGTGTCCTCCTTAGAAGGTAGCTGTCCAGTGGTGCGAGTGGACCCGTACCTACCTGACCATGTCCCAGATGAAGAGGAACCCATCCCGAGCCGACGGAGCGGTGAGATACATCCTTACCCTCCACAGGCGCCGGTGGTGGCAACGGCGGAGAAAGGCATAGCCCAGGCCTGAAGGGAGCGAAGAGCAGAACCTTCACTTCCGGCGGCGGACGTCGTTCTGGAGGAAGAGGTTCCGGTTGGGAACCCAACGCAAGAGGGCGGCGAGTCCCGCGAGATACATGACATCATTTCCGGTGGGCACAGCAGAACTGGATGGAAGATGGCTGCCTCCTTGCTGCCCAGCAGCTGTACCAGGTCGCCTGGGTCCGGGGAGAGCTGGCAGGCCCTGCGGAAGCCTGGGAACACGGACACGGGTGAACCGGAGTGCCAGTACGATGGTACCGGGCAAGGTAGCGAGAAGTTGCAGGTCATAGCCCCGCGTATGCCAGCAGTGTTTCCCTATGCCCAACCTCCGGCCATAGTTAAAGCCCCTGCCCCTGTCACTTTTTCCTATGGATCCCAGTCTAGCCAAGGATTGTCTGGGGAGTCCCGAGCAACTTCTGAAGAATGGACTGGGGAAAATCTGGACTGGGGTGACTGTTTTACCTCTGATGAGGGATTGGGGAGGGAAATGGCTATGCCAAGAATGTCATCCAGCACTAATGATACTGTTAGTGTAAGGTGTAAGCCTAAAAGCCTTGGGTCAAATCCTAAGTCAGGGATTGTGGGTTCCTTTGATGAGGATAGGGGATATGGCACTGATGAGGAGGAAGGATCAGGGGAAGAAGATTGGGTTCCTGGCGGGTTAGACGAGAAGTGGTGTAGTCAAGTGGGGATAGTCTACATCTCCAGGAGGTGCCTTGGGGAAGTGTATGGGCATGAACTTCTCAGTCCACTAGCATCCAGGCAGGAATTTGGGGCTGATTGTGGGTGTTCAGTATGGCACCCAGAGTGTTATCGCATTGTTGCTCTAAACCCAGTGGACCATGCTGTGCGCAGACCAACTTAAGAGGGTAGAGTAGTACCCGTAATGGATACTCCAGCATGGAGTAATCCTAGTTGTTACACATCTACGTTAGGATGTATCTGTTATTGTGTTTATTATGAAAAGATATGTACTGTAATAATGTGTTGTTATGTTTTGCAGTGCTACCTGAAGGAAGTTTCCGCAAATTTAGATCCCAGCCGGGACGTTGGGTTCCACCAGGGGGAGAATCTAGCCATGTGTAAAATTGGTGTACATATCTCTTTCTCATGCTGGCAGTAAACCTGGTAAGTATGCAGGATTGCCAGCAACAATCATGGAGGTTTGCACTCAAACCCTGGTGAGGTGTCATATGTCCCAAAGGAAGTGACAACATGCTTTATGTCAACCCTTAGTGACATAGAGCGTGTTTGTCCTCTGGGGGTGATTTAAGACACAGCACTGCCTAAAGTTAGGAGTTCAGTTCCTGTTGTTGTTCTGACTCTGTTCAGTGAGAGGCACGTGGAGGTCTGCAACAGTGTTGCAGAGTATAATGCAAGAGCTGTGAGTCAGTGCAGCAGCAGGATACGGAGGAGCTGACAGCAGACAGATAAGCTGGTGAATCTCTATGAGAGGAGAGGTGGGGAGCAACTCTATTAAAGGAGAAGGGACCTTCCTAATGGAGTGCAGCAGAGAGATGAGCGGCTGAGCTGCTAGCTGTGAGGGGCAGCTTGCCCATACCATCGTGCAAATAAAGATGTCCTTGATAAAAGATACCCTCATGTAGGAGTCTGGAATTACTCTGCAGAGGAAGGCACCACAGAGGAGTTCCTCGTCAGAACCATCCCCATGCGGACGCAGGGATCCTGATGAGGTGGAGGCGCTGCACTGGATATAGGTAGGACTCGCACCCACTATCTCAACTACCTGTCTGACTTGACATCCCCCAATACCATCAAGCGGGAGACTCAGGAGTCCTGTGGCCTACAGGTGCACCATCATGCACAGACATGTAACGGGGCTGGATAGACCACAGGGGCCAATGTGAGATTGGGTGGGTCAGACCAGACAGGAACACCCGTTACAGTTGGAGGCCCTGTGACCATTGCAGTGAAATGGGGTTAAGGCAGTTGAATGTGCTTGTCTGCTAGATGAAAAGTGAGGCTGTATACAATGATGGCTGAGTTGAGACAGCCTCTACACACCTCACTCAGTATATCAATATACACTACTATAAACTCTGATATAATTTTGACCAGTCTGGGTACGTCTGGGTACGTCTGACGTCACCGTCACGTGACGTCGGCTCGTCGGTGAGGTGTGGGCTATACACTGTCTGAGTGCTTCATATACAGCGTCCGTGGGCAGCAAGAGCACTCAGACTTCAGGGTTGATCTCTCCTATATCTGCAGTGAGTGTGGCTGGTCTTACAATAGACTGGTCGAAATTATATCAGAATTTATAGTAGTGTATATTGATATGTATATTGCCCTTTGAAAATGTCACCCGTGTGTGACGAAACGCGTCAGGGAGCGTCATTACGCAACACGCTGAGACATTACGCCATCACGGATGTGCAAGAACAGGCCGGTTCGAGCGCCAAAACATCACAGAGGCCTTCCAGCACAAAGACATTTTCTGGGATCTCTGGAACTGTTTGCGGTTTTATCCACACACCCTGGACATCCTGATAGATCGTGGATCCTTCAACCTTGAGATCGAGGGACTTCTGATTCAAGCACAGATACCGGATGGGGGTGATATAATCACGAAATGCTTTTAATTCTTGTACCCTTGTGAGTGCATTTTCTCCCCGTCCCTCCCCCTTCCCATCAATAAATTTACAGTTTTACACTATGGGGCGTGCGCTCTCTCCTCTCTCTCTTCCATATATATATATATATATATATATTTGTACTTACTGTTATTTGCACTCTTACTGTGTGTCAGAGGAGGAAAGTTACCTACCACTACAGTAGGTCACAACTGCAGTGATGGGATAAAAAAGGACCAACACAAAACAAAACAGCAGCATACATATCTCTATGATCTTTAGGTACAGTGGGGGAAGAGATATACAAACTGATAGAGTGTGCATATTAATGTACCCTCAAAATTTTATATACTGTACAGCAGGGCCTCACAAACCCTTCCAATAAAGTTTTTGTTGTGTAGCGGGGTACCCCCTGGCTACTAAATCTACCAATGGGCTGGCAGTAAACCCTGGTGTTCACAGGTTTGACAATAGTTATCATGGGGTTTTCCCCATTCATCCTGTGGTGATGCGCTTCAGTGACAGCAGGGGGTGGCATATCCTGTTGTGGCTGGGCCAACGGGATGCTCGCCCTCTGGCTGTACTTAAGGACAGGACCATCCTAAAGTTAGTTTTGTTGTCCTTAGCATGAGGAAGGCAGGTCACGACTGAGAGCCTGAGATTGGGGCCTTTCAATGTGCTCTTCTCTCTGGGAGGAGTAGAGTGGCCATACCTCTGCCTCTGCTAGGGAGGTGGGGAAGAGCTAGGATGGCTGTGGGTGCCCTTGGCCTATAGTGACTGTCCAGGGACTATCTCCGGTGATATCTGAGAGAAGAGACTGTGATCCGGCAGGTGACTTCTGAGTACCTATATTGCTGCAATAAGAGTAAAACATACTGGACACCTAACAAGCTCCTATTGAACCCCAGACTTAGAACTTTGTAACTAATATTGACAGATTTATTATAAATCATTCTTCCTGGTATTGCACAGGTTATTAAGAATTTATATTAGTGTTAGGGACCCTTGAGAATGTGGTCTGCCGTGCAGTGGCTCAGGGGCTTACAACAATTTGGCCAAAATGTTAAACTAAAAGACCATTTTATTTAATAAATATTTATACATATATATTTAGGCACTATACCGTGTATGAGTTTCACTGGATGTGCACTGAGCTCTGTCTGTGTTTTATGTTCTGTCTCTGGTTTTAAATATATATTGACATGCTCAGTAGCACTCCTCTGTAACACTTATATGCTTATATATATGTTGTGGTTATTTTGGGGGTTCAATAGGAGCTTGTTAGGTGTCCAGTATGTTTTGCAATTCTTGTTCATCTAGTCTTAGCTGATTGGAGGGTGGCAACCTCCTACCTAATTGAAGCTTACCCCCTCCCACATTTAAATGGTTAAAAGCTCACTCCATAGCATCTCCCACTCTCAGGGGAACTTGCTTGCTTGCAGTATGATTGTGACAAATCTAATACAGAGTGCTTTTCCTGGTAATGTACAGGTTAATAAAAGCTTCAATCAGACTTAGAACTTTGTAACTAATATTGACAGATTTATTATAAATCATTCTTCCTGATATTGCACAGGTTATTAAGAATTTATATTAGTGTTAGGGACACTTGAGAATGTGGTCTGTCGTGCAGTGGCTCAGGGGCTTACAACAATTTGGCCAAAATGTTAAACTAAAAGACCATTTTATTTAATAGATATTTATACATATATATTTAGGCACTTTACCGTGTATGAGTTTCACTGGATGTGCACTGAGCTCTTTCTGTGTTTTATGTTCTGTCTCTGGTTTTAAATGCAATAAGAGTAGTAATAAACCCATTCCTGTTTTGCAAAATAACTTCTGCCTGATGAGTGATCTAATTGGGGGGGAGAGTTACAGTTCTACCATTGGAGATCACCTCCATATCCCTGGAGCCTATAGCAGATGGAGGTGCTTGTCACGGTAGACCAGGTCTTATCTTCACATCAATCCTGGGATTCTGAACTGAGCAAACAAGTTGAGCAAAATAAATTGTAATTTATTTATTTTCAGACAAACACACATCTTCACAATTTACACTTAATAAAACACTTACTGGGATGGGGAAACGAAATCAAATGTCCTTGGAACGAAACAAAATCTCTGAGCACCCCTGCACGCATGCAAGTGGGTGCGCAAATTGATCCGTGTAACAGTTCCTGGCTAGGAGCACAAGTTGCCACCCCTATATCTTTGCCAAAAGGAAAAAGTTTGTTCAGTCCTTACAGGGTTTGTTCGAGAACCCTTAGCTCTAACAAATTCCAGAAGAGGGGTACGATTCTTGGTTACGATATAATTAACCTCTCACACTCCGGAACCGCTGACGCTGGAACTTGGTGAATCCGATGAAATCTTCAGATGGAACTGATTTTCTGACGGACGGCATGACCTTTTAAAAACGCCCAAAAGTCCATCCTGTTAGTCTGCAGCAAATCACTGCGTGGGAATTTTATCCCTGGCCACTCACACAGTTTTCCAGTTCATAACTCCTGGCTTCCCTGGCTTCAGAATAGTGAGAGAGCATGTGTAACAAAAATGTCATCTTCCCCCCACTTGGCCACTTGCTACTTAGCATATGCCACCCTGCTTCCTTAATGAATGCCACTCAGTCTGCCTCACTCCTGCCTGTGAACAAAAGGTTTAAAACTCCTAGAACAAATGTCCCTTTCATCCATTAGCCATAAGCCCCCCTCTGAACAAATGTTCTCACACCTCTATTTCTTTGAAGCTCAGAGGCTTTCTGCTAAGCGTTTCAAAGCCCAGGATTACACACCCCAAGTGTCATCTCCTGTCTATAATGTTAATTTCCTTACTCTTATAACTTTAAAATACCAACATTTTAGAGGACTTTCATTTAATACTGGAGGTGAACATTAATGCTCAAAAACATAACTCCTTTATGTGTTCGTACCTCAGTAATGCCCACACCAAATATCATCTTTCTAGGATGCTCCTAACTATAGTTAGCTATACTTTAAAACCTAACTTACACAGTTTTATTCTAACATGAATTAAACATTTCCCTTCCCCCCAATAAACTTTCCGCTTTATCCGGAGCGGGAGCTACCCTAATTCATACCTTTAACACATGATATGATTTCTCCCCTGAACCCCTATCCTGGTTTCAGATAGTGGGGATTCATTAAGCTCTTGTGTCCCCATGTTAATAAAAACAAACTTCCTCTATACCAGGAAACTCTGTGCCTCATTTTTACCTTTTCCTGCTTTGTGCTGAAGCAGGACGTGTTAGTGGTGAGTCGCAAATACAGTTAGCACATTTCTCATTCATTCATTTAACTGCAGCTAGCTGCTAAGCTGCAAAACAGGGATAAAAAAGGTAGTGTAGGGGAAAACATGATATTATGGGGATAATACATTTTAACCCCTTTCAGCCCCAACAGGCTGCAAAAACAGGGACAATAACGTTGTGTAGGGGAAAACATGGTGTTATGGGGGACAATACATTTTAACCCCTTCACTCCCAACAGGGCTCAGGGTTAACCAACCAGGCATAATACCTTTATTATTGAAGGTAAGTAAAAATTGGTAGACAAGCGGAAAATCCAAAAGGTAAGCAACAATCAACTCACCAGGTAGGAAAAAATAAAAAAAGTTTATTGATTATATATCTAAAAAACAAAAAACATGAAAACAAAACAGGACAATTCTCCCACGTGTTTCAGGCTCTGCAGCCCTTTCTCAGCGCAGTGCAGCCATTTCCGCAGCGCAGGTACCTTGGATACACGTGATGCATCACGGGAGAATGACGACGGAAGACGGGCACCTTCACGTGTAACAGCAGACCGAACACCAGCCAGGAGCTTTCCCGGACGGACTGAAGCCCTACCATCATTGTGGCTCCAGCACTCGGGATCTCCGTGGCATTAGCAGAGGAGCTAGGTATTTATTTGTATACCGCCGGATTACAGGGGATGCAGAAGTGAGGACCGGGAATGACATAGTGGTTCGGGGAAGTAGAGGTACTGTTTACTTATGGCTTCACTTTCCCACCAGTTCCCTTACCAGTGTCCATCTTTCCCCTCCGTCTCCTTAAACCTTCACCATACCGTGATAATATCCATCATTTGTGACTTACCTGTTTGACACTACCGATGAAAATCAGCACTATATTATTCAGATCAATATTTATGGACATTATTTTGGGTTTTTCAGATTTTCAGATTTTTTCAGGTTGTATTAATATTTGTTCTCATATGGTTTGTATTATATCTAAGATTGTTACTGGTCTGAACGTGGCACCTTTCCTTTTTCGTTCCTAGACACTCTAAGGACACTGTCACGGGACACTCTTCATTTCAAAGAAAAAAAACCTTTATTCTAAGATGAAATACAGCAGCAATTCATCTGGTCTGAGGTGCTAACACCACCCAGCACAAGGGCACTTCGCTTACTGGGCACTGGACATGACATAGGGCCTCATGCAGAGAGCAGCGCTATGCAGAATTGGAGAGGGGGAAAATTTTTACCTTTTTTGGAGAGTTTTTATCTCCCTCTCCACCGGCCGCGGAGCGCCAGCTGCTTGGTGGAGAGGGAAAATGTTGAAAATCGCGCCATTTTTTTGGCGCGAACAGCCACTAGATGGCGATCGCGGCTCTCTGCATACGGCAGAGAAAAAAACTGGAGAGATTTTAAACTCTCCAGGCGCGCGGCGAATTTGAAGGAAAAAAAAAAAAAATTGGCGCTTTTTTTTAAACTTGCCGGTTTCTGCCTTTCTGAAGGCAGAATCCGCCAATTAATGCCGCTTTCACTTTTTGCGCTGCTCTCTGCATGAGGCCCATAGATTAACCTTGTGATAGAAACCATGATGATTCAATGGGAGTTCCCAGTTAAGAGGGGTTTGGTCTTTTTGTAGAAAACTTTTATTTTTACCTCCGCTGAAATATATCTTAGGGCCCACTCCTTACCTGCCCTCCCGTTTAGCTGGCTAGTCTTGGGGTATGGATGCAGCTGCACTCCTGAGCCATGATAACTTTACCTGGGTAACAGAAACAAAACTGGAGGCAGAAGTAGAACCTAACTAGAACAGGGAGTGCTATTGCAGTGGCTTATTACACCTTCCCGGAGGGTTCAAGAAAATGACAACAACTTCTAGCTGAGGCCTACTGTATAAAGTTAAAACTATAGGGGAACCCCCGCAACTGTCACTGGCATGGATGTAGGTGCTCCCTAGGTAGGTATAATAGATGGCAAACAGAGAACAAAAACCTAGATTGGGCACTCAATACATCTGGTGGGTGATGAGTGAATGAATTAAAACAAACTTTTATTAACCACTTAAAATATAGGGGAGTAAAACGAATATTAAATGTATAGATCCTAAATGGGAACTTGAATTACCAGGTTCTGGATCACAAATATATTGATTGTCAATGCACTCAAAATGGTGTTATGCAATCAAAACAAGTGGCTACAATAAACCACTTGTTAGAGTAAACAAAAGTAGAGAACTCTACTGCAGTATGTGTGCCAGTACATAAACCCTGAGGTCACAGTAAAGCAACGATCACAAATACAGATGCGAATCCTAGCCAGGTCTGCCAAATGCCAAAAAGCCATGCTAGTGGCACATAAACACAAATGTCTGGATAGTTGTATACCATAGGAAATAAAGCAAATAATGGTATAGATGTACGTTGCTATGTGGTATAATTTACCAACACAGGGTATATGAATATTGTTCAGTCCACCTGGATAGTTGATAAATCTCAAGTGGACCTTCGTATATGAGGATAGGTATAGTCCCCAGACCATATAATATGGCACAAGTAGGTAACTGAATTACACATACACTCAGTACACTATACAGTATAGACAGACACAGCTTAAGTTTAAAGCAGGCTATCACCCCTCACCATAAATACCCCTTTGTATGTGCGAACACACTTTGGAGGAGAATTATTCTTTATATTTTAATTTCTGTTATCCTCTTATTATTGAAGTTACATCATTAATCTTACTCTTTCTATTTAAAGAAACTACAATTTCTTAAAGATTCACGGGTATTGCCAATTATTCTGTTTTTTCTTTTTTTCAAGATTTATGTGAGATTTTTTTTTTGGCTCCATTTGTTTCTGATAAAATTTTGCGTTAAAACGTGCGATAAATGAATGCAGTGTTGCACTTTTTGTGTTACTTTAACGTGATTGTGCATTGAAAAACAGGCTCTAGAAAGGAAATTGTTCAGCTGATACTTAGTGCCAATTCAGAAACAATAATTTCCTAAAAGAATGTCTTCTATTTGATAAAGTAATATGACTTAAATGCCTACTCCTCTAGCATCTGAATGAAGTTACTGACAAAGGGAACCATCAAATAAACATCAATCTGTACACAGTAAATTGGAAATATCAGTCTTTTAGACGTATAAAATAGCCTTGTGCTATGTATTACATCCTACAACATGTTTTGGGGGACATAATATTTATTTTTTGACTTTTGAGTGTAGTCATTCCCAGGCCCTTGTGATATATGTGTCTCTTAAGAGAATTAAGGTATTGTATTGTATAAGCAAGGCATGTGCTTATTTGGATTTATGTGGAAATACTTGCGCTAATGCTACACAGGCTGACAATTTTCTATATGACTGTTTTTTTCTAATCATTTTCCAAATTCACCTTGACTTATGATATCATTTTGAAAAATTACCCAACACATTGTAGAGGTTCATTGAGAATGAACATTCCCCCCCTCTGAATTCAATTAAATTATAATATTATGCAGACCAGTAGGAAACCATTAAAGATTTAGTCGCCTTCTGTGGTGAGCATTAAGAAGCAATCTCTCAAATTCTATTTAAAATGGTGAAAGGAATTAAATCTGGAGAAAGATTATGTAGAATGGACCAATTTCTAATATAAGCTTAGCAACTAATAAATTGCTTAAGTCACTTAAACTTTTGGTTTCATGTTCAATTATTCAACGAAGTGTATGGGTGAGGCTGATTTATCATTTGTTTTAGTGGTCCCATGCTGATCTGAGGCCAATGTGTAGGGCACACCTGTCAGAAAGGTATTTGCTTCAAATAATGTGTTCAAAAGTAACCTGATAATAAACCAGATGAAACAGCAACAATTATTATCTTTCATGCCTGCAGTATTTTAATAGTACTGAATAATTTCTGCTTAATCTCTTATTATTAGTATTATTTTATTTAGCAGCTCATGAAGTGCATTGCTCTGTGGAAATATTTGCAACCCCTTTGTATATTATTATGACCCAGAGAAAATAAAGTGTTTTATTTAGACCAAGAATGGTTGCTAAGTTACTGTTGGGCTTATTTTTACATTTTACGTAGTGACATAATTAATTAGGAATGAAAATGTGCTCTATGAATAATCACACAAATATGTTGTGTAAATGTACTGCTTTAATTAACATTTGCAATACACTGTATTTTATTTATTTTACATTACCTGAATCAGGGGGCCCCCTGGAGCACCAAGCAAAGTTTGGGGGACCCTCAGTTGCGCAAGTTAAACTTGTATCCAATGTCAAGAAAAAAGCACACCTAGCCCACCAGTGGTAAGTAAATGGTATATTTAAATGGGTAAAATAAGTAAGTACCAACTTACAATTAGCTAAAATGTAGTGAGTGAGTCACAATACACTGCACTTTCGGCTGTTCGAGATGCCAGGGAAGTGTGGTATTAGCTGGCTTCAAGTTTCGTGCGCTGAGACTATCTTGATAGGGCCAGCGATCCTGCACTTCTGGATTGCGTCTCCCCGAAGGAACTCGACATACAGGAGGCTGGTGTGAATCCAGGAGGCTCTGTTAGTGTAACGCTCGGCCTGCCCACAAGCCAGACGAGACCCCGGGACTGAGCTGGAAAGGGATAATACCACACACCTAACAGTAAATGGGGGCGTAGATCAGGCCTGCACAACACGCGGCCCGCGGCAGCTTTCTGCCGTCCCCCTCCCTCCCAAGTCCACTCTCCTGCACCCCCCTGCACCCTCCCGCGAGCCCGCTGTCACCAATCCCCGCGAGTCTGCTGTCACCATCCCCACCAGCCCGCTGTCACCCTCCCCCGTGAGCCCGCTCTCCCCCTCGCAGTGTAGCAGCGCACTCTAGCATTGAGGCACTTCCTGCCTGCTGCTTGCTAGAGCGTGCGTGCACTCCTGCCTGCTCTGCCGCCACCTCCACCACCACAAACCAAGGTAAGGTAGGGTAGGGAAGGTTGGGGGAGGGGTGATTTTAAGTGCTGGGAGGTTAATGTGAGGTGCTCGGGGCTTGATGTGAGGTGCTCGGGGCTTGATGTGAGGTGCTGGGGGGTTAATGTGAGGTGCTGCGGTCTTGATGTGTGGTGCAGGGGGGGTTGATGTGAGGCTCTGGGAGGTTAATGTGAGGTGCTGGGGGCTTGATGTGAGGTGCTGGGGGGTTGATGTGAGGTTCTGGGGTTTTAATGTGAGGTGCTGGGGGGCTTGATGTGTGGTGCAGGGGGGGTTGATCTGAGGTGCTGGGGGGTTAATGTGAGGTGCTGGGGGGTTAATGTGAGGTGCTGGGGGCTTTATGTGAGGTGCTGGGGGGTTAATGTGAGGTACTGGGGGGCTTGATGTGTGGTGCAGGGGGGGTTGATGTCTGGTGCAGGGGGTCTTGATGTGAGGTGCTTGGGGCTTGATGTGAGGTGCTGGGGGGTTAATGTGAGGTGATGGGGGTTAATGTGAGGTGCTGGGGGGTTAATGTGAGGTGTTGGGGGGCTTGATGTGTGGTGCAGGGGGGTTGATGTGAGGTTCTGGGGGGTTAATGTGAGGTGCTGGGGGGCTTGATGTGTGGTGCAGGGGGGTTGATGTGAGGTGCTGGGGGTTTAATGTGAGGTGCTGGGGGGCTTGATGTGTGGTGCAGGGGGGGTTGATGTGAGGTGCTGGGGGGTTAATGTGAAGTCCTGGGGGCTTGATGTGAGGTGCTGGGGGGTTAATATGAGGTGCAGGGGGTTGATGTGAGGTGCAGTGGGGTTGATGTGAGGTGCAGGGGGGGAGAGTGATGTGAGGTGCAGGGAGGTTGATGTGAGGTGTAGGGGGGAGAGTGATGTGAGGTGCAAGGGGGAGTTGATGGGAGGTGCAGGGGGAGAGGGATGTGAGGTGCAGGGGGGTTGGATGTGTGTGGTGTGCAGGGGGGTATTGTGTGTTTGATGTGGAGGGAGAGTATAATGTGTGTGGGTGAGGGGGAGAGATGGGGATACGAGATATAGATATGAAGTATCGCAAAGGTTGATAGTGAGGGGTTGTGGGGGAGATATGAGGATGATGATGAAGGGTGCTGGGGGAGATATGATGATGATGATGAGGGGTTCTGGGGGAGAGATGATGATGATGATGATGATGATGATGATGATGATGATGATGATGATGATGATGATGATGATGATTTTACCCGTGCGGCCCAATTTTTTTTTCCTTGGAGCAGTTCGGCCCTTCTCACATTACGAGTTGTGCAGGCCTGGCGTTGATGTCCGGGTAACAACAATAGAAAGAGTACCGTACTTGCCAATTTCAGCGGTGGAAAGTAACGTTCGTAAGCAAATGGTTGTCGGATGGAGAGAGCAGAGAGCAGAGAGTGCATAAGCCTGGGTCATGGCGTGGAGAGAGCAGCGTAGAAGATTGTCCATAAGCCGTGTCCAAGGGATATAGAATTCTGCAAGGTAGAGAGTTCAACGCCAATTTCAAGGGTACCAGAGAGCAGCATAAACGAAGTCCAAAGCCAAAGGTCAATATCCAGGGAGGTCAGCAGTATATCCAAGGACAGGAACAGGGACTGAAAGACAAAAGGGGCCAGGCAACAGCAGACTGCACCAAGGTACAGAAGCTATGCAGAGCAAAGAGGAAATGGTTAGGGGATACTAAATAGGGGGCTGGGACCTATCAGAGGAAGGGGAGGAATGAGGAGTGGCCCGAGGGAAGGCCTGATAGGAGAGAAGTGTTTGGGAGGCTGGGGCCTATCGGAGCAAGGGGAGGGACGGAGGAGCGGCCCGAGGGAGGACCTGATAAGGGAAAGGTGCCTGGGTAGCTTGGGCCTGTCACAGGAAGGGGAGGAGCAGAGCAGCGGCCCGGGGAAGAGCCAGATAGGAGAGAAGGGCCTGGGGGGGCGGACCTGACTGGGCAGGGGCAGGGAAGAGCGTGATGTGCGCGCCGTGTCAGTGGAGGCGGAGTCAGGCGTCTGGCATCAGTAAATTGAAGCCTGGGTCCGCACGCGCCTGTAGGGGTGAAACTTTTGCGACCCGGAAGTGTGGGAGCAGCCGTGGAGAGGGCCGCAAGGAGTGAGGTACGCCGCTGGGGAGCCTGGGTGGCATGGAGCAAAGGTAAGGAGGGACTGGAAGCAGGTATACCCGCAGCGCGGATCCTTTCAGTACGCCCCCCTCGAGGGTCGGACTCCGGACGAACCATCCAAGGTCTGAGGGGAAATTTTTTGGTGGAATCGTTTAAATAGAGATGGAGTGTGAAGATCCGTATGCGAGACCCAAGAACGATCCTGAGGTCCATATCCCTTCCAGTGAACCAAAAATTGGAGCTTGCCCCTGGAGATGCGAGAGTCAATGATGGACTGGATCTCAAACTCCTGTTGTCCTGGTGCAATGGGAGGAGGAGGCTGAAGAGAAGGATGAGCGAATCATTTGCTTTGGATAAACGGTTTCAACAGTGAGACATGGAACACGGGTGAAATTTTCATAGAGGGAGACAGGCGAAGCTGATAGGCCACAGGATTAATTTGTCTCAGAATAGAGAAAGGAACCAGAAACCTGGGAGACAATTTAGGGGTTGGGGCCTTCAGTTTGATATTTTTATAAGAAAGCCAAACATTATCTCCAGTACGAACTTATGGGCCTCCTGACGAAGCCTATCTGCTTGTCTCTTCTGTCTTAGCACAGATTCTTGTAAAACTGTTTGAATCTACCTCCATGACCCCTGTAGGTTGGATACCCTATCATCAGCTGCAGGAAGTCCGGACCCAGGAGAATGCATGGGAAGACGGGTAGGATGAAATCCGTAGTTTACAAAAAACGGTGATTCTTGAGTAGACTCGTTTTTAGAGAGTTAATCGCAAATTCTGCCCAAGGAAGCAACTCAGCCCAATTATCCTGAGAATCGGAAGAAAAACAACGCAAATAATTTTCAAGGGACTGGTTCATGCGTTCAGTTTGCCCATTCGTTTGGGGGTGGTAGCCTGAGGAAAAAAGAAGGGTAATGCCCATCCTCTGCACGCCAGACTTTAGAAACAAATTGAGTATCCCGATCCGAGACAATGGACCACGGGACGCCATGAATACGGAAAATCTCTTTTACAAAGATATCCACCAAAGTACTGGAATTGGGTAGACCCTTGAGGGGAACAAAATGAGCTTGCTTGGAGAATCTGTCAACAATTACAAGAATAGTAGTCATGCCATTAGAAGTGGGAAGATCCACGATGAAGTCCATGGCAATGTGACTCCAAGGACGGTTTGGGACCGGGAGAGGTTGGAGAAGACAGAAGGCTTTTGAAGGACAGATTTATTTTGTGCGCAGACTGGGCAAGAGGAGGTGAAAGCTCTATTGCCCTTTATCATATTGGGCCACCAGAAAGTTCGCCGAATCAGATCCGTAGTCCTCTTAAACCCAAACCCAGAATGGCCAGCAGATCTGGAGGAGTGACCCCATTCAAGAATTTTGGGATGACGTGGAGCTGCGTAAAGACGACCATCAGCTACTTCTAGCCCTTCGGGGACCTGTGCTTGAGACTCCAAAATCGTATCCATATGTCAAAAGAGGTGGCAGAGATAAATAATTGGGGGGACAGAATACATTCCGGGACCTCCTGTGACTTCTCCTCAGTGATAAACTGACAGGAAAATGCATCTGCTTTGATATTCTTTATCCCAGGAATATACGAGATGGTAAAGTTAAACCTTGAGAAGAAGAACGCCCAACGAGCTTGACGAGGCCCAAGACGGCGAGCACCTTCAATGTAAGAAAGATTTTTGTGTTCTGTCAGGATCAGAATGGGTTCCTTAGTACCCTCCAGAAGATGTCTCCATTCCTGTAATGTCATTTTGATGGCCAACAACTCCCTATTCCCCACGTCGTAATTTCTTTCTGTTGAAGAATTTTTTTTAGAAAAAAACCCACAGGGGTGTAGTTTATCTTCGGGGGTGATTCATTGAGAGAGAACCGCACCGGCTCCCACGTCGGAGGCGTCAACCTCCAAGGTAAAGGGGAGGGTGGGGACGGAATGTCGCAGAATGGGGGCCGAGACAAAGGCCTTTTTAAGAACGTCAAAGGCCCAACTGGCCTCCAATGGCCAAGAGGAAGGATCGGCCCCTTTTTTGGTAAGGGTCGTAATGGGTGCTACCAAGTTAGAAAACCCAGCAATAAATTTCCTATAATAATTTGCGAATCCGAGGAAACGCTGAATCGCCTTTAAAGAGTTAGGTTGTGGTCATTCGAGTACAGAATTGAGCTTCTCCGGATCCATGGTGAAACCTTGATCCGAGAAGATGTATCCCAGGAAGGTAGTTGAGGATTGGTGGAAGACACACTTCTCCATCTTGGCGTAGAGCTTGTTGGCCCGTAAACGAGAGAGCACCTTCTTGTTATGGAGAATGTGTTCCAGGAGGGCTTTTGAAAAAATAAGTAGATAATTACAAAAGATTTCATTAGATCACGAAAAACCTCGTTCATAAAGTCTTAGTGGCAGTGCAACAATGCAGTGGCATTGCACAACCCAAACAGCATCACCAGGTACTCATAGTGACCGCTGCGCGTGTTAAACACGGTCTTCCACTCGTCTCCACTGCGGATGCGAAATGGGTTATAAGCCCCCGGAGATCAAGTTTAGAGAAAATCGTCACTCCTTGTAGCCTATCGAAGAGCTCCGGGATAAGAAGCGAAGGGTAGCGATTTTTGATGGTGATCTTGTTTAGGCCACGGAAATCAATGCACGGGCGAAGCGTCCCATCTTTCTTTTTTACAAAAAAGAATCCTGCTCCGGTTGGAGAAGTGGATTTCCGGATGAAGCCTTTTTGAAGGTTTTCTGTGATATACTCGGACATGGCCTCTGTCTCAGGCAGGGATAATGGATACGACCTGGCTTTAGGAAAAGGAGCACCCGGAATTAAGTAAATCGGGCAGTCGAAAGGGCGATGAGGGGGAAGTTCTTCGGATTTGGCCTTACTGAAGACATCCAGGAACTCCGAATAGACGCCCGGTAGAGTGGCGTCTTGTGAGGGAAGGGTCGCCAACACAGCCAGTACCGCAGCGGACGGAGAAGAGGATTCCACCTGGGAGGATCTCCATTTAACGGGAAACTCAGCAGTCCAATCTATGGTGGATTGTGTAGGGTCAGCCATGGTAAACCCAGGATGATTTGAACCGAAGGGGAATGGATGACATCAAAATAAATGAGTTCGAAATGTCCATCCTTCAGAGAAAGTTCAATAGGAAGTGTCTCCAAGGAAATAAAAGCTGGCTGCAGGGGTCGTCCATCGATAGCCTCCAATCCGACCAGAAAGGCTTTCTCCCAGAGTGGAATGTTGTGCTGGATAGCAAAAGCCTGATTTATGAAATTCCCTCCAGACCCAGAATCGAGGAAGGCCAGAGCGGGAGTTTGGATGCTGGCATACATAAGGAGGACAGGCAGTAAGATGCGTCTAGGAAGGCCCTGTGCGGGAGAGGGAAAAGAAGAGATGGTACCCAGTGATATTCTCTCATACTTCACTGAGTGTTTGGCGTTACCCGGCCTGGAGGGACAACGCGGCAGGATGTGCCCCGGGAGATCCACAATTGAAGCACAGGCCCTCGTGTCTCTGAAGTTGGGCTCTATGCAGAAAGCGCTGAAAAGCCGGTTTTTGCAATTTTTTCACCAAAATTGCCTTTCCGATTCAGTTCCCAATAAGTGGGATAAATCGGCAATTTTGGTTGCCGATGAAAACTTATCGACAGCCGGGTGCCGATAAGCCACTTATCGGCACTTTTTGAACTCGGCTGAATTCAGGTAGCCCCGATCAGCTTTTCGCTGCTGATTGGCACTCCAGAATTGAGATTTGAACGCCAACCCGTCCCGCCAACTAAAGTTGGCAAGTTGGTGGAGGAGAAGCATCGGCAATGTTGAGACTTAGAAAAATTCATGCCTTTTTCCAGGCTGTGATTGATTCCGGGGGTCTCCTGAGCTGATACCCATTAATATCAGCACCAGAGCCCCCCGGCATGCATCCGAGGCAGAAAAAATGCATTTAAAGCCTGCCGTGCCAGGTTTATTGTGGGTAGTGGGGGTGGGTGAAGGGTTTTTTTGGCCCTTGGTGGTTGTTTAGGGCCTGCGGGGGGGGGTTGCGGGTGCACTTAACCTCTTCACGACCGTAGCGGTTAATACCGCTACGGTCATGAAGGGGTTAAGCCCTCCCGCTACCCACCCGCAAGCCCTAAACAACCACCGTTGGGGCTAATACCCCCTTCACCCACCCCCGCTACCCACAATAAAAAAAAACACACACAACAGCCCCACACTAAATAAATAAATAAATATATCTAAATAAATAAATATATCTAAATAAATAAATATATCTAAATAAATATGTCTAAATAAATAAATAAATATATCTAAATAAATAAATAAATAAATCTAAATAAATAAATAAATATATCTAAATAATTAAATAATCCACAAGAGGCCAGTCAGCACACTGTAATGAAGCAAAAAAGCAGATTTTAGTCCCATAGAGAAACACACAGCATACGAACCAATCCAAGGACCAGTAAAGAGACAGCAAACTGCACTGGGTTAATCCAAAAAAACTGTATTCAAAACATAGACACGCGTAAGCCGACGTTAAAAAATAAATAAATAAATATATCTAAATAAATAAAAAATTTATATATATAATATATATTTTACCCCAACAACCCCTATACCCCCCTAACATACACATATATGCACATCAATTATACTATAGGCTGGCGGGGGCCCTCGGGTGTTACCCGCAGGCCTGCAGTACCAATTATGTGCCCCCCCTATTAATTAATTAATACATTTGATGAAGCCAGTGTACAAATGAATGGGTGAAAGGTGGGTATCTGGCCAGTGTGGCTTAACCACTTAATTACCTTTGCGGTTATTTTCTGATAAGGTGTTTAAGGGGTTAATTGATATCTGAATGTAATTGCAATGTATTGGCTATGTATTGGCTATGTATTTTGTGGGCAACGAAAGACAAGGATGTTGCTGGCGATGGGGGCTTCTTATTGATGAGGTCAGTAGTACTTTATTTATTTTAATATGCTAGTTAATGTGTTTAATAATGGGCAAATAATCTATTATCCCCATCTGGTTAATAGTTATTTTGCACATTATTGTACTGTAGGTGTTTGACGGGGGGGTGATGTATGTATTGAATGTATAGGTCAGGTTTATTTATTTTACATTCAGGGTTTGTTCCTTGGTTCTGCGTGAGACCTCTGGAGACCACCTGCGGTATCCTCGGGTATCTCACGGGTATCAGGCTGGTGGTCCATGGGTGACACCTGCGGGGAAGAACCGGTGGCCCCACATCTGTGGGGGCACCGCGGACCCGTAGTCTGCAGGGAAGAACCAGTGGCCTCACATCCGTGGGGGCACCCAGACCCATAGTGTGCGGGGACGAACCGGTGGTCCCACATCTGTGGGGGCACCGCGGACCCGTAGTGAGCACTCGTGAGTCCCCAGACCCCCGTGAGAACCACCTGAGGCCCCTCAGACACCTGTGGGTCTGACCCGGGTGCCCAGACATCCGCGGGCCTACCGTGGGGACCTAATTGTGGCCCACGGTGACCCACAGAGACCACCTTGGGGCCATGGCACTTGGCGGGACCCACCACCTGGCCTCCAGAACCTGTGTGAAACATGTTGCTGGTACCCTGTAGGTCTGTCAGGTGACCCGCCAGCCACCGGGGACTCGCGTGGGGCTGGGGTATGAAACCTGTATGTAAAAGGATAAATCATGTATTTATGGGGGGCACAGGGGGTGGGTTATGTATTTAATAAATAGAATGATGTTTATAGTGAGGCTGTGTATTGTTTTTATTGTGGGTGCTGGGGGTGAGGGAAGGGGGTATTGGCCCCAAGGGTATGTGGGTAGGCCTCCCTTGTGGGTAGTGGGTGAGGGTGGTTAGGCCTCATGGGGTGGGGGGTTAGTGGGGAGGGTATGTAGGCCTCCCGAGTGGTGGGTGTGGGTGTGTTAACCCCTTAATGACTGTATTGTCTCCAATAAACATGGTATTATGCCTTAACCCCTTCATTGCCTTAGCGGATATCCGCTATGGTAATGAAGCAGCATTTATGTATTTTAATAATATTGTGCGGGAGATGGGGGTCTCCTGAGCTGAACCGCATTGATTTCTGGCTCAGGGACTCCCTGCTTCCCGAGTTACAGGCTCCGGTTTGGGGCATCGGTTACAGTGTCGCTTCCATATTAATAGCGGGCACGGCGCATATGGGATACTATAAAGATGGCGGCGACACTGCCACACGATGACACATACCGGGGCCTGTAACTCCGGAAGCAGGGGGACCCTGGTCCACAAAGCAATGCGGTTCAGCTCAGGGGACTCCCTGCTCACTGTACAATATTATTAAAAATACATTCATGCTGCTTCGTTACTATAGCACATAGCCGCAAAGGTAAGGAATGAGTGTTTATTTATATGTGTGTTTTACTCATAGTGTAGATGTGCAGAGGGTCTCCGGAGCTGAACCGCTTTGGTTTTAGGTCTGGGGACCCCTGCTTCCCGAGATACAGGCCCCTTTATGGGGTGCCGGTATCCCTCTGCTTTGTTTACATACCGCGGTCACGTGATCGGGACAGTTTAATGCAGATGGATACCGGCACCTCATAAAGGGGCCTGTATCTCGGGAAGCAAGGGGTCCCCGGACCTGAAACCAAATGTGATTCAGCTCCGGAGACCCCCTGCACATGGGCACTATGAGTAAAAGTTGTTTTGATATGTTTTTATTTTGCCGATGTTTGCGCAGAGAGAGTGACAGATCTCTCTCTGCTGCAAACATATATCGGCAGAAACGGCCTATCGCCAGGTTATCGGGAGCCAGGCTCTTTTATCACCGGCTCATCTGCGTTTTGCTTTCGCAGTGATTCAGCAGGGGTTGGCATGATTCGGCCCTTACTGAATACTGTGAGGGCAAATCGCCAAAATCATGGCGATAGTGAACACTTGGCGATTGCACTTTTTCAGCGCTTACTGCATGAGGCCCATAGTCGCGCCATAGAAGGAAGTTGATGACTACCCAGTTGCATAGGTTCCGGAGCATCCAATGCTGGTAGCACAAGAGCAGGAGACCTGGAATTAGAAGACATGGAAACAGAAATACGAGGACGTTGACGTTCAGCCCGCCTCTCCTGAAGTCTTAGATCCACTATGATGCACAAAGCGATTAGGGCCTCCAGTGTGGAAGGCCTCTCACGAGCCGCCAGCTCGTCCTTTAAGGATTCTGAAAGTCCCTGCCAGAAAGCCGCGGAAAGTGCCCCATTGTTCCAATCAATCTCAACTGCGATAGTCCAGAACGAGTCACTGGTCTCCGACCGTGCGAGATGTGGAACAAAGAGGAAGCGGCCATATCACTACATCCAGGGTGTCAAAGATTAAACGAAATTCTCCTTTAAAGTTAGGGAAGTTGTAAGTGAGTTCAGGTTTCAGCTCCCAGATTGGTGAAGCCCAGGCCAGGGCATCCCCGGTGAGAAGGGAAAAAACATAAGGTACCTTGGTACAATCCGTGGGGAAGCAAGAGGGTGACAGTTCGAATTGTATCTCGCACTGATTTAAAAACGTATTTACTGGGTGTAGGGTTACGTGAGTCCGAAGAACCTGTTCCTTCACGGGAGACATTAAGCTGGGGAATCTGAGAGGCTAAGGTAGCAACCTGTTGGTTAAGAGCGGTAACCTGGTTGTCCAAAAGGGTAAAGTATTTTGAGATAGAGGTTAGGGTATCTTCCACCTCTGGGGGTCTGTGTCTTATGGGCTCTGCATAATGTAACGCTCGGCCTGCCCACAAGCCAGATGAGACCGGGACTGAGGTGGAAAGGGATAATACCACAACCTAACAGTAAACGGGGGCACGGCCGGAGTGTGGAAGTAGTGTAGATGGTCCGTGTAACAACAATAGAAAGAGTACCGTACTTGCCAACTCCAGCGGTGGAAGATAAAGTCCGTAAACCAATGGTCGTGGGAGGGAGAGAGCAGCGTAGTAGAGTGTCCATAAGCCTGGGTCATGGAGTGGAGATTGCAGCGTAGTAGATTGTCCGTAAGCCGTGTCCAAGGGATATAGAAGTCTGCAAGGTAGAGAGTCCAACGCCAATTCCAAGGGTACCAGACAGCAGCATAAACAAAGTCCAAAGCCAAAGGTCAATATCCAGAGAGGTCAGCAGTATATCCAAGGACAGGAACAGCTACTGAAATACAAAAGGGGCCACAGCAGACAGCACCAAGGTACAGAAGCTATGCAGAGCAAAGAGGAAATGGTTAGGGGAGACTAAATAAGGGGCTGGGACCTATCAGAGGAAGGGGAGGAACGGAGGAGTGGCCCTAGGGAAGGCCAGATAGGAGAGAAGTGTTTGGGAGGCTGGGGCCTATCGGAGCAAGGGGAGGGATGGAGGAGCGGCCTGAGGGAGGACCTGATAAGGGAAAGCTGCCTGGGTAACTGGGGCCTGTCACAGGAAGGGGAGGAGCAGAGCAGCGGCCCGGGGAAGAGCCTGATAGGAGAGAAGGGCCTTGGGGGCAGACCTGATGGGGCAGAGGCAGGGAAGCGCGTGATGTGCGCGCTGCGTCAGCAGAGTCAGGCACCTGGCACCAGTAAATTGAAGCCTGGGTCCGGGTGGACCCGTAGGGGTGACGCGTGTGACCCGGAATTGTGGGAGCAGTTGTAGAGAGGGCCGCAAGGAGTGAGGTACGCCGCCGGGGAGCCTGGGCTGCATGGAGCAAAGGTAAGGAGGCGCTGGAAGCGGGTATACCCGCAGCGCGGATCCTTATGGTTAGGCACTGCGACAAACATGCTGATAACACACAAATTTACTTTTCAACCCCTAACCTTACACCTGCTGTACAGACCAAAGTTTCTGAATGTCTTTCTGCTATATCAACCTGGATGGCCCTCCGCCGACTTAAACATAACAAAAACAGAGCTCCTCATAATTCCTCCCAAAACAAGCCTTACTATCTCCTTCCACATTACTGCTGCCAGAATCACTCTACTCTTTCCTAGATCTGTCTCAGCATCTCCCCTCATAAAATCCCTCTCCTGGCTTCCGATGAAATCCCGCATCTCACACTCCATTCTTCTCCTCACTTTTAAAGCTTTACACTCTTCTGCCCCTCCTTACATCTCAGCCATAACTTCTCGTTATGCACCATCCAGACTCTAATTGGGTGTTGAGGGGAAGGGCATTCCAGAGGTGTGGGGCAGTCAGTGAGAAAGGTTTAAGGTTAGATACAAAGGGGGTAGAGAGAAGACATCCTTGAGAAGAACGCAAGAGTCGGGATGGTGCATAGCGAGAAATTAGGGCTGAGATGTAAGGAGGGGCAGAAGAGTGTAAAGCTTTAAAAGTGAGGAGGAGAATTGAGTGCGAGATGCGGGATTTGATAGGAAGCCAGGAGAGGGATTTCAGGAGGGGAGACACTGAGACAGATTTAGGAAAGAGTAGAGTGATTCTGGCAGCAGCGTTTAGGATAGATTGTAGGGGAGACAGGTGAGAGGCAGGAAGGCCAGACAGCAGGAGGTTACAGTAATTGAGACGGGAGAGAATGAGGGCCTGAGTCAAAGTTTTAGCAGTCGAGCAACAGAGGAAAGGGCGTATCTTTCTAATATTGCAGAGGAAAAAGTGACAGATTTTAGAGACATTTTGAATGTGAGAGGAGAATGTGAGAGAGGAATCAAGTGTGACCCATAGGCAGCGTGCTTGGGCTACTGGGTGAATGATGGTTCTTCCAACCATAATGTGAAAGGAGGTAGTAAGGTCAGGTTTGGGAGGAAGTATGAGGAGCTCTGTTTTTGTCATGTTAAGTTTAAGTTGGCAGAGGGCAATCCAGGATGATATAGTAGAGAGACATTCAGAAACTTTGGTTTGTACAGCAGGTGTAAGGTCAGGTGTTGAAAAGTATAAGACGCAATCCGGAAGTGCAGGATCGCTGGCCCTATCAAGATTGTCCCAGCGCGTGAGACTTGAAGCCAACTAATACCACACTTCCCTGCATCTCGAATGGCCGAAGGCTCAGTGTATTGTGATTCACTCACTACATTTTAGCTAATTGGGGTGGCCACTTCCAGGCCTCAAGGGCCACCAACAGGCCAGGTTTTCAGGATATCCCTGCTTCAGCACAGGTGGCTCAATCAGTAGTTCAATTGTTGACTGCACTCCACTCGTGACTCGTCTATATGAAACAAGTACAAAAGTTAACCTATGCCACATTCATGATGTCCGCGGTTAACCTATGACACATTCATGATGTCCGCGGCGTCATTTGATGCTGGGATTCCAAAGGAGCAAGAGGGTGGCAGAAAGGAGGCGGCCAACACAGACAAGTGCATTTCCATTAGGTCTGATAGGCCCGAGAGCACGGCAAAAGCATATGGGAGTTTAAATGTTTGCCGTCCGGGCCTAACAGGCCTAATGGAAAATCTGACACTGGATGCAGATTTTAACCTCCATTTTGTAACCCCTGCAGACGATGAAACCAGGGGCACCTTTGGCATTCAGTATGTCTGAAAACTAGCGGATCCCGGAGCTGCAATATATGAGGGCTACATACTTCGCAAGTTTTTCGTACCCATAGGCAGAGTTGCACACCAATTTTTTTTTTACAAGCTCATTCACTAAAAACTCTTTTTTTTTTTTGGTCAACTTTAGGATTGAGAATTCTGTGGCCCTTCATATATTCAGTGATGCCGCTGTCTTGTGCCGTAGTAGATTTGAGTCACATTCACTTGAATGGAGGTGGTTTCTTTTTCCAGAACAAGAAAGCAGCTTCGCAGTACTGATGTACTGTAGCACAACTTATTGCTTCCAGCATGGGGAAAACTCGACAACTGGAGGATTATTGGATTATTGCTTTGTGGGGTCCGATCTTGAAGCATGGGCCCCCCTCAGCGTTTTCGCACCTGAGTTGCGTCTTCAAGCTGTTCAGCTGCGACTGCAGAGACAGTAAATTGCACTACATCAGTATATTAAATAAGGGACCTTTGAATTACAGAATCAGAACAACAACATAAAGAAAGCAGACAGAATAACAAGATCTCAAATAACCGCATGAGATAAGTGGGTAAAATATTATTACATCAGATTCTATCACATTATAACTGCCCATTAAGGCTGCATCATTAAGTTACATGAATTATTTTAAGTAGCATTGTGCCTTGCTAGTGTGGTAATGCTTTTGAATATAGTTCTAGTTTAATAGCGTTAATGTGTTCATCCCTGCGCAGAAGTAATACAAATTGTACTCCATTAAAGCCTAAATGACATACAGAGCAATAGGTTTTTTAACTTAATACAATAATGAGAATTTGGATTTGTGGACCAGTAGTTAATTCTTCCAATCATTTTCTATTTCACAAAAGAGGACACATCATGAATAACTAAATATGATTATATTTGCTTTGTTCTTTGATCAGCGTTTCAAAGATGTGTGACGATAAAAACTGTGACAATAGCAATATTTCAAAATATACAAACTAATACAGATCAAATACAGTAAATTCTGTCTATGAAAATCACTTGCACACAAAAAAACATGAAATGCAGTTTACGCATAGTTATTAAAGTTATGTAATAAAAACATTTGTATCTGCGCACCACAGAAAAGTAGAATGTGCGTAAAAAATTATCCGTCAAAGTGAACCTGGCGAAAATCTGAAAATCGCTATGTATTGTATCAACCAAAGGCCTTGTTATGCCAAACTGTGATATAGAACATTGCATGTGTAACCCATATTCCCCCTCCCAATCGCAGATAGGGTGCATGTGAGGAGAATCTATATGTATTACCAGGTGTGGTGCTTTACCTGTTAGGCTCACATGAGGCCTGAGCCTCCACCAATGAGAGCCTGGGTTGTATCCTCTGGAACAATACAATATGGTGCAGCACCTCCACCTGCGATGGCTCCCAGCAGAACGGGAGTTGTTCCTCGCAGGACACATTCAAATGAACACATACGCTTGATGTAAAATAGCAACAGTCTTTACTATAACAATATGCATACACTTCTCACTCTATAAACTCTTACCACTCTATAATACTGATGGCACAACTACCCAAAGCGCCAACGCAGGGCGCAACCCTCCACCGTGTCCCCACACCGTGTCCACTGTCCCACACCCAAACCCCAAGTGTGTGGTGACCGCGAGGCCCACAAATATGAGGATGTTATAGATGGTGCACGTACTGCACCGACACACTTTATTCGAGCAAATACCCAGTATGTACCTGGCAGATACCTGGAATGCGCCGCTCCTCACCTCTGACAAGCCCCGTTGCGTTTGCCTTCCCAGCCTGGGTTCATGCCTGGCTGACGGGCGGCTGATCTGTTAAATGATAATGATTAGGATTTAATAGGCTGCAATGCTTCGCGTGTCTACCAGATGGCATAAATTCATGAATTGTAATGCAGTATATATATATATACTGTGCAGTATTGCAGCCAGCGGGAATAAAATGCTTCAATCCCTGCTTGGAAAATACCTCAATGCACTCGGGCAGAAAACAGTCACAAACCTCAATACACCCGGGTATACCCGAATTCGTGGGACTAGCCGAGCTCTAATAAAGTGTGTCGCCAGTGTAGGTGTAGGGTAACCTGCCGAGCGCTCCTGCACTTGGACCAGCAGAACAGTCTTCACAAAGGCTCAGCAGCCGCGATGCCTTCCACGATGCTCCTCCGGGGCGATCCCATCCGGATAGATATGACGGTCTCTGCACTTGCAGAGAGTGATTCACTATAATCACTGACCAGGATATTCCTCTTCCTTGCTTTACCCTCACTTGTCTGGGTTCTACAGGACCCTGTCCCTATATAAGGGGAGTCTCTATAGTAACCACAAGCTGAGGTGATTGGGGGCTAGCTGGGGCCTAAGGGGGATGTCTGGCCTAGTGTATGAGCCACTTGCTCTCTACACTTACCCACCCACTCCTGTCTGTGTCCCAGCTTCTTCTGCTTCCTCACTGCAGCACACAAGAATGTATCTTCTCCAGCAGGAGAAGCTACAAGCCTTAGTGGTTCCCTGGTATCAGGTGGCCTGTCTGCCTCTAAGCACTCTGGGGGCTGTAGTCCTCCATGGCCCTCTTTCCTATGGGGGTCCGCGTGCGCGATCTGTAATGGCCACCGCTACTCTCTGCTGAGCCTGCACAACCCTGTAATGGCCGCAGCATCGCCCTAACTGCGCATGCGCGACTGTGTGCCATGCCTGCGCTATGGAACGTCTCTGCTGCCACTTCTCCTTTACCAACATGGCCGCCGCATCGCTACTGCGCATTCGCGAACCTCCGCAACACCACCAAGATGGCGACGCCCTGCCTATGATGCTGCCGGGAGTCCCCACAGCAGCAACAGTACCCACCAGAGCGAGGGTAATGGGGACCAGGGGGGACCCTGCTACACATGTATAATCACAATAAAATATGCACTACATGAGAAGGTTACCATCAAAAATATCCCATATTTAACACACGCGTAATGGAACAGTTAAAATGACTGGACACCTGTAATTAACAACGATGGAAGAGAATATATGTGTGATATATAAAAACGTGATGGGCGCCCATAATTCAATTGTGCATTGAAATACAGCAAACTATTATCACCTGTTTCAGGCAGGCGTTACCTTTGTGTTAGTGCCTCAAAAGTCTCAAATTTTAGATTATCTTTCTATTGATGACAATAATGGGGCCATTTGCGTTATTTGTTGTGGAGTGACCTCTGAGGAAGACAGAGAGACTCGTGGCTGAACAGAGGGAGAGGGGTATATACAGATGGAGGGGGGGGTAGAGAAAAATTAAGAGGAGCAAGCAGAGACTGGCAGAAGGAGATGCTTAGAGCCAAGGGTTTTAGTGAAAGAAATACCCAGGCAGTGCACAGTAAGGAGGAGATATTACAGAGGTACTGTTTGAGCAGTAATGCAATAATGACTCTTTATGAAGAGCGGAGGGGAGATTTAGGTCCCTTGACTAACAAGACGCATGCGGTGTCTGGAGGACATAGAGGCAGGATGTAAAGTTAGGCTTTTATGACATACTGTAGCTTGCCTACCGAACATAATTGGTGTTATTGATTGCACACATGTAGTGTTAGAACAAACAGGAGGCAATACTTTGCAATCATCCACATTATCACTCACTTAATATGCAGGTGATGTATAAAGTGGGAATGTGACAGAGGGCTTTTCAGTGCCATGTTACGATTCAATTATGAAGCATCAGTCTTCTTTATTTAATGATTTTGTAGCAGACACAGGGATGGGTGGTTGGTTATTAGGTAAGCCTAATAAATAAACATTTATAGCCACAGGGACAAGCAATGAATTGTGCTACAATGCAATAAAAGTGCATTAAATGAAAGAATTTATGTATTTGCCTTTCTTGGTAATATTATTTTTTTGCATTAGGAGATGCAGGATATGGAATTTGGCCTTGGCTTCTCACTCCTGTAGCAAATACAAATATAATTTGTAAGCACATTCACCTGTCTCAGACAGGTCTGCAACCTTGATTTTACCCATTTTCTCCTAGCATGCAATGTTTCCACTGCAGCTAGGGATTCATGAAATGACATTCAAATGAGCACACTGTGTCACCTTTTGCTGCAAATCCATTATAACTCCTGTAGCAAATCCTCATACTAAAACACAGCATAACTCTAATGATGCACACATATCCACTCACAGTGTAATCAAGCAGACAGTTTGGGAGTGTTAAAAAGTTGTTTCAGATGTCTGGATAAGTCACGTGTTGTGCTCTAGTTTTCCCCAGGTAAAATTGCTGATATTGTGTAACAGGGTCCCCTCTGGTACCCCTCACCTGCGCGGAGTAGCGGGTACCCCTGTGCTGTGCCGGGGAGCTGCATGGGTGAGCACGTTGCTGGGAACTCCCGGCGGCGTCTGCAGACAGGCGCCACCATATTGGACGCGTTTGCGCATGCGCGGAAGCTCACGCCCCCGCAGTGTAGCTTCAGAAGTTTGTGCGATGCAGCAGCCACCATTACAAGTTTGCGTATGTGCAGATGAGTGTAGCGGTGGCCATTACAATGTCGTTCATGCGCAGTGAAGTAGGCGCACGCGGCCCCAATGTTAAAAAGGTCCTGAGTGGACTACAATTCCCAGCAGCCTCTGGGGACTGCACTTTACCAGATCACATGCTGCATTCCAGCCACTAAGACTTACAAATTCACTGCAGCAAGGAATTGGATACATTGTTGTGTGCAGACAGGAAGAGTCAGACAGAGATGGGAGCAGGTTAGGGAAGGGTGTGTGCAGGGAGCAGTGGCCCCTGCCACTAGGCCAGGTTACCCCCCCTAAGCCCCAGAAAGCCCCTGAGCCATACCATAGATTGTGGTCGCTACAGGGAAAGGCCCTAGGGACCCTGCCAATTTATTTGTTAGAAAAGTTCAAGGACACAGCTGCAGTGCTGTGTGCTCTGACAAGAAAAGACTGCTTTGCAGTACAGCCACATCAGGTAGTTTGGCAGTTTCAGGAAAGGCCCCTTCAGTGTGAGGGGGGGTTGGTTTCTACAGTACCGTGTTATGTGATATCACCGGTGCCAGTTGCACGCGGTGATTGCGGCCTGCGTCTGGGCTCAGACTGGCACTACAGTGAGAGACATTCTGCGGGTGAGACGCTCCACGGGGGAGACACACAGGCGGAGGTGGGACACCGCGGAGACGGATTCCTGTTCCTGCGTCAGACCCTTTTCGAAGTTCTTTACACCCGGGCACGGACGTGTGCCCAGGCAGGTATCTATAAGTGCACCAACTATACACACGTGAGCAGCGCTGCCACACATCTGGGTGGGGGTCCAGGACACTGGGACGCTGGTGCCGAGCACCCAATTATTGTGGGCACTATATGGTTGGGTTACTATTGGGTGGAGAGGCTCAGGGCCTGTACAAGGGGATATCAGTGCCCTTGTACCCAATGCATGTTTGTTATGCATAGAGCTGTTGATACTCTATATTATGATACTGTGTTTTATGTTACTGATCCCTATAGCAAACCCTTTTTAGCCATAACCTTTGGTTTGGGCTGATTACTTTATGGATGTTCCTATGTGGTGTCCATTATACACTCCTAGAATCTCACATAGGTGGAGGCGCTAATTGAAGAAACATTCCAGAGAAGCACCCCAGGTTCCCATCAGCGGAGGCTCAGGCCTCTTGTGAACCTGCAGGTATACGCATCACACCTGGTACCATATGTAGATTTCCCCACATGGTCCTTATCTGTGATTGGGGGGGGAAACTGTGTTACATTCTGTTGGCTTTTCGTGTTTCACATACGTAATATAGCCCTTGCAAATAACATTCCAATGAACATACAGGATGACCTGTCAATGTTTACTTGTATGTTTTTACATTACTTATTTGTCAGGGCTGCATGTAAGACTTTTGCTGACACACAGCCCTGCCACATATCTTTCAGTAATGTGTTAACAGTCTCCGAGGCAGTAAAACACATATAATTGTTTATGTTTGCTTATTATTTTAACTACAGAATATTTTTGAAAGAAATCTTCACTTTATTTACTTTGATGTCTTGAATGAAATTTTACAAGATCCTACTTTGTTTTCTCACATGTAAGTTAATATTTATATAGCCCTGGCTGGTCCAGCTATCCTTTTGCCCCTGCTGTCACGTAAGTCCTAGTAGCTACAGGCAGTGATAGGCTATCCTGTGGGGTTACCCCCCCCCCCTCACGCAGTCTCCCTGAGTGGAAGGAGAGGTGGTGACACTGGGTCTGTGTTGCAGACAATCATGGTGCAGACCCAGTGCCCTCCCCTTTTGCAGCAGGGA